>NW_028328016.1:0-10320 GCF_054136105.1 Typopeltis vanoorti
CAAAATTTCATATTAAATAGGTTATAGCTCAACAAAGGTCTGAACAACAGAGACTTGCTGCACAAAATGCTAAACCAGATACAATTGATTCTGCCAGTTTCATTCATACTTTGCCTTCTTGTTCCCATCAACAGGTATTTATTATTATCATCATCATTATCAAATTCTTGACATGTACCCTCAAGGAGTTGTACACTCCTTGAGGATATTTTATGATGTTATGATAGTACTACATGAAGAACTTGCATCATTACTAACATCCTATCAACAACTTTCCTTCAAATCAATCTGTTACCTGTCAAGATTCCAACATTATCATTCTTATATTTATGTCTTCTGTGGCAATTTTTACTTTATCAGTTTTAAAATTGTTATAAAATTTTGGTATGATAATTATGTTTGTAACTATATCAGAAATTGTCATTTGGATAATATTACTTCATATCCCTCCCCTCCATTTTCTTTGTTTTATTTCTCACATAGGGTGGAATAAGCAAACATTTTTAGATATAAGTAGTTATGGTTTCCACACATACCAGCTACTGAATTAGAAACCTATATATATGGATTGTATTGTGTGTGTCACCACAACCGAGTTTCTAGGGGAAACTGTTTAAGAATACTGCTTGTCAGTAATCATCAATAGTGTTGATCACAATGGGAAACAAACGTTCTTCTGGAGTTCGATAAAAGACCTCTTGTGGGTGCCCATCTGGCTGGAGCCATTATTTTGAAACCAGTAGAGCTGACTGGTTTCTTGAAAGGTGAGATATCCTGTGTGTGTGTGTAATCAGTGAAAAAATAACCTACATTTGCTTATCTAGAGGCGTAACTATGGTTCTAAGACAAGGAGTGTACAAGATGTTATGATAGTACTACATGAAGAGCTTACATCATTACTAACTTCCTATCAACAATTTTCCTCCAAACCAATCTGTTACCTGTCAAGATTCCAACATTATCATTCTTATATTTCTGTCAGGAATGAGATTGCCATCATTTGAGATGGCTTGTATGGACAAACAGGACTTGTTGTGTGCAGCACTTTACAGTGGATCAGTTAGTGAAGGCTGTTCCTAACTCATATCTCACTTAACCATGCATAGGGAATTGAAGAGGATTATTGGCAGTCACATGACTATATATATAAAATAAAAGTTTCTCATTCAGTGGCTGGTATGTATATACCTGTTACTGAATCTTCAGTTTGAATATATTTTTTTGACAAATGAATGTCTTTTTTTTTATTATTATTCCCTTTTTTAATAACTCTTCAGTATTAGTTTGCACTATATCACACTACTATCGTGTACTTGCTCACTCACTAACCTGGTTAAGTCACCTAATCATCCCACACCATTGGGAATTTTTTGTGTGACCACCTATTGAACCCTCCCTCTGCCTCATGTAGGGCACCTGTTCCTGATGGAAGGGGAACCCCCCCCCCCCTCTCAATATTGATACTAAGCTTCTTCATTTTGTCCAATTTTCCATACTTCATTGTACATCTCAGTCTTTTCATTTTACTCTCCTATTCTTCAGAACACCATCACTGGGACTTGGTGTCCTGCTGCCTGTATTTGCTATACAGTGTAACCTCTGGACATCTAGAAAGGTGGATCCTAAGTTTCTCTATCCACTTCAAGAAACACAGGTACTAACTCTGATATATCAGATTATGTATTAAACATTTTTCCAGAGAAAGAGACTGGTTAACCATACTTCCAAAAATCAGTTGACAAACACAAGCCTGTAAGAAGTAACTTGGAAATCTGATAAGTCTGCAAAGCCAAAAGAATAGAAAATTCTTACAGTAGAACTGTAATGGAATAGTTGTGTGGACATGATGTTTAGGGCCTCCCTCGATGAGTCTAAGGACTCCTTGGAGTAGCTCGTAATAATAAAAAGAAGTTTAATAACAATTTAATGTGATAGATGTGTTTCAATTCTGCTATACCAATATCAGGTGAAATATTTGAAACTGCAATTATTAGATTTCTGCTTTGAAATGAAACTTATATGAATAAGCCTATATTTACTAATATTCATCAAGCGACGAAATATGCAGGCAACAAAATTTGTGAACCCGCACCAATGTGTGATTTTTTTCATAAAAATATAAAAAAGAACAAAAAAAAAGAAATTAAAAATTAAATATATTTCTTTCAAGATAAAAAGAATCTACTTAGTCTTAAAAGATTTAAAATTTGTTTTCATTATTTTACAGCCCCCCCCCCTCAACAAAACCTACAGCTCCCCAAGAGGACCACTGCCCACAGTTTGGGAAGTGCTGGTTTTCATGTGGTGATAGGGAGGTTTTGGTGGATGTAGGAATCTTGATATTTTTATGTTGTACTCACAGAGCGATGCAGCCACTTTGTGTATGACATTCTTGATGTAATAAGGCAGCATGATTGCATTCTCGAAATCTTAAGGTTTATTATCACTTATTAAATTACAATTTACACATATACACAAACTACTTCTTATTGGCATTCTTTTAAAGCTTTATACAAAGCTTCCCTCCGATTTCTACAGTATGCACATAAATTAATTATTTCTAATTTCAATTTTAGAGCATCTTCAAAGGTAATGAGCTGAACATCTAATATTTTGAACAATTTTTCTGATGCATCTTCTAGTTCGTTCAGTGTTATCTGAAATAATTCCATATTTACATTGCTCTCTAAAAAATATCAAACAGCATAAGCCATCATTAAAATATGTGTACAACACATGAGCATGTCCAAAGCCTTGCTTACATGCTCAGTCTCGATATTGTTACTCATAACATCCTGAAGTGTATTAGAAAGCTTATCTAAATAAGCTAACTTCAGTTCAGAAGCCACATGTTTTGAGGAATACAAGATGAATCTTTTATTTTCTTCTTGTTTGCTATAATCTGAGTCAAACTGTCTAAATTTTATTGTTGATGGATATGTTTCATTCACTATTTCACAGATTATTGCATAATTGGTAGATATAGTTTTTTTCCACATTTCAAGTTGGGTACAGTTGATCCCAAAGTGCCAATCAGATCCACAACTAATGCATATTTGCTTTCCACAACCACAAACAATGGGCTCATTATCCATAACATTATCAATTTGGAAAAGTTTATTACATTTTACATTTGGGCACTTTTTAATATATTCACAGTAGTGAATGCATTGCTCTTTTATTAAGTTACAATATTTTAATTCGAGAACAGGATCATTGATCATTTTAACTACATTTCTGTCTAAAATCAACATAGAACAACCTGGTGATGGACAAGTTATTTTTTCCACATTTTCCTCTGTGGCAATTTTACTTTCCAAATACATATTCCAACAGCCTTGACAGTAAAAATGCCTACAATCAAGAGCCTTTAAATCATAACATAAATCACATCCTGTGCATTTAACATTCGTTTTTGTAGATTCCAACGCACTAATACTTAAAATATGATATTTACTTTTCCGCTGTTTAACAATACCCATATCTTTAAACAATTTATTTCTGTTTAAATAATACTGTGTGTAAAGGTCATTCATATTCCAGTGAAAATGATTCAAAAGCAGTCTTGATACAGTAAGTGGCACTCTAATGTTCCTACTGACTTGTTTGATTTTATTAAACATTTGATTAAGCACATTGTCAAAAGTTTCTATGGTATATCCAAATGCTGTTGCTGCTTCTTCTTCATAGTCAAACATAACATCATCTTCAAAAAGGGAACTATCTTCAAGATCTTCATCATCACTGCTGGATTCCTTGTTCAAATCTATAAATAATGGGAACAAGAAATATATTACATATTGAAGTGGGAAAAAAAAAAATCACATAGTAATAGACAATCCTGTCTGCTCAATATATTTAAAGCGGTCAACTGACTGAGCTGTTATCAACGATCTCCTGTTACGAGGGATGAGAACCTCCCTACTGGTTCCTATGAGATCAGCTACCTCAATTTCAATTGTAAAACCCTGATCAATATGAATTTTTATATTCAACCATCGAAGGAATTTAGTATTTTGCTATTACAATTACAAAAATATCATCATCATCATAACACTAATTACGGATATAGACCACATTGGTCTGTTCCGGTCTCATTATCCATCCAATAGATTTTTTTTTTGAGGTCTACCCTGCCTTCTCTTTCCAATTGGCTTAAATTTTACATAAATATAAATAAACGTTTTGCAAACCAAAACTGCTAGACAACGTGAGTTGCTGTGAAAATGGAAAATCTCCAATTGCAGCAAAATTTCGTCAAATGTGATAAGAATCAATAATTTACATTAATTCAAAATAAAAATAAAAATTACTTTTTTGTATCTAAACCAAGTCAAAAACAACTCATTCATTAAGTCAGCTAGCAAAATTATAATCCTATTTATAATTTATAATACTGAATTAATACAGAAGTTATGCGCACAAATCATATAATTAATTATAAATAATAATTCTTATACATTTAGTTATATAATTATTCTTTAATAATTAAAGATAATTATTAAAGAATTTTTGCAATTATTGTAGTTATTATCTTGCAAAATTAATGCAAGATAATAACTACAGTAATGACAATGATTTAAAAGACATTTATTAATGAAATGATATTCAATTCCATTTTACATTTATGTATACCGAAGCAGATCAAAGACATAATTTGATATAAAGAGGTCAGTTTGATATAAAGGAGGTATTTACAAACAAAAATAAATCAGTCTAATATTAACTTTTGGATTTAAAGAATATACTAAACTACCTACAGATATTAATTGGATTTCTTTATAAATCTTTAAAATGTTGAAAACCATATACATTTATCCACCAACAACAATAAACCAAGTGCCATCAACAACAAATATATTTTATTCTATGCATGTGTCATTGCTGATTCTAGTTCACAAGTATTCAGGCAAAATATGGATTTTAAATGTTATGTAGGAACAGGAATGTTGAGTTTTAGTTTGGGGAAAATGTCAATATTTTGTGTATTAGAGTTTTGAGGATATATTATCATACTGTCAATCGTTATATTAATCCTACCAGCTGCGGCATTATTAATATAGAAGATTTTGTATTTAATATTATCCTGTCATAGAGATGATCTCTGTTCCACAATTTTTTTTGTTTGTTTGTTTTTATTTCCAAGTCTGCCTATATATTATATTGCACAAGGGTTCACTCCCATTGGTGCAATGACCTTATTTTTTACTATTGCTTTCAGAATCCAAATAAATCACTGACTCAAGACCAAAATACAAAATAAACATATTTAATAAAACAAATATATATACACTTCAATTAACTTTACAAAACTATAACTACCTACAGAATTAAGACGTGAGGAGCTGAAGGATCTTCCTCAGCCATAGCCAAGTTAGCCAGTCTTGGGCGTGGACAGCAGGATTTTTTCCCCAGTTCATTCTGGGGTTTTTCATCCCGCAAAGCAGGCAAACTGGCATTGAGAACTGGCCATAGGATACACCGGGGTATAGGGCTGACCACCTTATCCTGTTAACGGAGTGAGGTAAGATGATCAATGGACCCTCGACACCGCAAGGCAAAAAAGGGTATAAAGAAGATGACATGACCTACAGAATTAATTGGATCCAAGGCCTTTTAAAAATAAACTTACACTTTAGACTAAACGCTTTGTTTTCACAATGACAAAATGTTCATAGCCAGTTTCTTTCTCTGTCAAGGCCCTTTTCTGAAAATATATGACTTTATTCTTCATTTTCATAGGATCCTTTCTCATCACTTATGTAGTACACATTTATTCAAATTCTTCCTAACTCAATTCTGTCTCCTTTCCAGTAGAAATGATAATTAGATTTGGTGTCCTTAATACAGATGAACCTTCCTAACCAGAGTTTTCTCGAACATTCCTTTAGAACCTAAATAGCAACTTCTTTTATTCACGAATGCCAATGGACAGTCTCAACTCTTCCACTTTAAAAAAACTTAACAGTTCTATGATTCCCTTTTTGGGATCTACTACTAATCTTCCAATTAGCATTTCCTCCAATATTCCTTTTAAAATGCCTACAGCAATATTTCCTTTATTTATCAACACTTATTCCACTTTGAAACTTCATACTTCCACGATTCCTTTTTCAAAATCTACTATTAATTTTCTTCCGACTGTCACATAAAACCAAAGTTCCTCCGAACTTATATATCTGCCGGCTTGTGTTCTAAAATCCTTCCAAATGCTAACTTGTTTTCTCCCATTAACACGAATACTGAAACTTTCTCTGTCAGCTGTCAATCACCCATTAAACTTCTCAGCGAGCATGCGCACTCCATGAAACTGGCAACTTACTTCTTGCACTAGGTATAACGGTTGACACGTAGATTACAGTAGCGTAACGAGAATGTCTTTTAAAAACGCAACATTTGATATTTTAAACAATAATAAAATTACTTTAAAGTGACACAACTATTAAAATCCGGATTATGTGGATATATGGATTGTATTGTGTGTGTCACCACAACCGAGTTTCTAGGGGAAACTGTTTAAGAATACTGCTTGTCAGTAATCATCAATAGTGTTGATCACAATGGGAAACAAACGTTCTTCTGGAGTTCGATAAAAGACCTCTTGTGGGTGCCCATCTGGCTGGAGCCATTATTTTGAAACCAGTAGAGCTGACTGGTTTCTTGAAAGGTGAGATATCCTGTGTGTGTGTGTAATCAGTGAAAAAATAACCTACATTTGATTATCTAGAGGCGTAACTATGGTTCTAAGACAAGGAGTGTACAAGATGTTATGATAGTACTACATGAAGAGCTTACATCATTACTAACTTCCTATCAACAATTTTCCTCCAAACCAATCTGTTACCTGTCAAGATTCCAACATTATCATTCTTATTATATTTCTGTCAGGAATGAGATTGCCATCATTTGAGATGGCTTGTATGGACAAACAGGACTTGTTGTGTGCAGCACTTTACAGTGGATCAGTTAGTGAAGGCTGTTCCTAACTCATATCTCACTTAACCATGCATAGGGAATTGAAGAGGATTATTGGCAGTCACATGACTATATATATAAAATAAAAGTTTCTCATTCAGTGGCTGGTATGTATATACCTGTTACTGAATCTTCAGTTTGAATATATTTTTTTGACAAATGAATGTCTTTTTTTTTTATTATTATTCACTTTTTTAATAACTCTTCAGCATTAGTTTGCACTATATCACACTACTATCGTGTACTTGCTCACTCACTAACCTGGTTAAGTCACCTAATCATCCCACACCATTGGGAATTTTTTGTGTGACCACCTATTGAACCCTCCCTCTGCCTCATGTAGGGCACCTGTTCCTGATGGAAGGGGAACCCCCCCCCCCCTCTCAATATTGATACTAAGCTTCTTCATTTTGTCCAATTTTCCATACTTCATTGTACATCTCAGTCTTTTCATTTTACTCTCCTATTCTTCAGAACACCATCACTGGGACTTGGTGTCCTGCTGCCTGTATTTGCTATACAGTGTAACCTCTGGACATCTAGAAAGGTGGATCCTAAGTTTCTCTATCCACTTCAAGAAACACAGGTACTAACTCTGATATATCAGATTATGTATTAAACATTTTTCCAGAGAAAGAGACTGGTTAACCATACTTCCAAAAATCAGTTGACAAACACAAGCCTGTAAGAAGTAACTTGGAAATCTGATAAGTCTGCAAAGCCAAAAGAATAGAAAATTCTTACAGTAGAACTGTAATGGAATAGTTGTGTGGACATGATGTTTAGGGCCTCCCTCGATGAGTCTAAGGACTCCTTGGAGTAGCTCGTAATAATAAAAAGAAGTTTAATAACAATTTAATGTGATAGATGTGTTTCAATTCTGCTATACCAATATCAGGTGAAATATTTGAAACTGCAATTATTAGATTTCTGCTTTGAAATGAAACTTATATGAATAAGCCTATATTTACTAATATTCATCAAGCGACGAAATATGCAGGCAACAAAATTTGTGAACCCGCACCAATGTGTGATTTTTTTCATAAAAATATAAAAAAGAACAAAAAAAAAAGAAATTAAAAATTAAATATATTTCTTTCAAGATAAAAAGAATCTACTTAGTCTTAAAAGATTTAAAATTTGTTTTCATTATTTTACAGCCCCCCCCCCTCAACAAAACCTACAGCTCCCCAAGAGGACCACTGCCCACAGTTTGGGAAGTGCTGGTTTTCATGTGGTGATAGGGAGGTTTTGGTGGATGTAGGAATCTTGATATTTTTATGTTGTACTCACAGAGCGATGCAGCCACTTTGTGTATGACATTCTTGATGTAATAAGGCAGCATGATTGCATTCTCGAAATCTTAAGGTTTATTATCACTTATTAAATTACAATTTACACATATACACAAACTACTTCTTATTGGCATTCTTTTAAAGCTTTATACAAAGCTTCCCTCCGATTTCTACAGTATGCACATAAATTAATTATTTCTAATTTCAATTTTAGAGCATCTTCAAAGGTAATGAGCTGAACATCTAATATTTTGAACAATTTTTCTGATGCATCTTCTAGTTCGTTCAGTGTTATCTGAAATAATTCCATATTTACATTGCTCTCTAAAAAATAGCAAACAGCATAAGCCATCATTAAAATATGTGTACAACACATGAGCATGTCCAAAGCCTTGCTTACATGCTCAGTCTCGATATTGTTACTCATAACATCCTGAAGTGTATTAGAAAGCTTATCTAAATAAGCTAACTTCAGTTCAGAAGCCACATGTTTTGAGGAATACAAGATGAATCTTTTATTTTCTTCTTGTTTGCTATAATCTGAGTCAAACTGTCTAAATTTTATTGTTGATGGATATGTTTCATTCACTATTTCACAGATTATTGCATAATTGGTAGATATAGTTTTTTTCCACATTTCAAGTTGGGTACAGTTGATCCCAAAGTGCCAATCAGATCCACAACTAATGCATATTTGCTTTCCACAACTACAAACAATGGGCTCATTATCCATAACATTATCAATTTGGAAAAGTTTATTACATTTTACATTTGGGCACTTTTTAATATATTCACAGTAGTGAATGCATTGCTCTTTTATTAAGTTACAATATTTTAATTCGAGAACAGGATCATTGATCATTTTAACTACATTTCTGTCTAAAATCAACATAGAACAACCTGGTGATGGACAAGTTATTTTTTCCACATTTTCCTCTGTGGCAATTTTACTTTCCAAATACATATTCCAACAGCCTTGTTCTGAAAATATATGACTTTATTCTTCATTTTCATAGGATCCTTTCTCATCACTTATGTAGTACACATTTATTCAAATTCTTCCTAACTCAATTCTGTCTCCTTTCCAGTAGAAATGATAATTAGATTTGGTGTCCTTAATACAGATGAACCTTCCTAACCAGAGTTTTCTCAAACATTCCTTTAGAACCTAAATAGCAACTTCTTTTATTCACGAATGCCAATGGACAGTCTCAACTCTTCCACTTTAAAAAAACTTAACAGTTCTATGATTCCCTTTTTGGGATCTACTACTAATCTTCCAATTAGCATTTCCTCCAATATTCCTTTTAAAATGCCTACAGCAATATTTCCTTTATTTATCAACACTTATTCCACTTTGAAACTTCATACTTCCACGATTCCTTTTTCAAAATCTACTATTAATTTTCTTCCGACTGTCACATAAAACCAAAGTTCCTCCGAACTTATATATCTGCCGGCTTGTGTTCTAAAATCCTTCCAAATGCTAACTTGTTTTCTCCCATTAACACGAATACTGAAACTTTCTCTGTCAGCTGTCAATCACCCATTAAACTTCTCAGCGAGCATGCGCACTCCATGAAACTGGCAACTTACTTCTTGCACTAGGTATAACGGTTGACACGTAGATTACAGTAGCGTAACGAGAATGTCTTTTAAAAACACAACATTTGATATTTTAAACAATAATAAAATTACTTTAAAGTGACACAACTATTAAAATCCGGTAAGTACATAAATTTTTAACTGCTTTATATATCACCTTGTACAAAATCAATTTCAATAACGGACACATTGCAAGTGCCGACAATGCGTGTTATGAAACAAACTAATAAACACTAACATAAACAACATGTAAAAATATTCAGAATTTTAAATCATGATTATTTTTACAGAATTTCTATTTGCTGGTAGATCATCAGTAAGTTGTTATTATCCAGAAATTTTGTTAGTTGTCTGTAATCTGTAGAAATTTTTTGGTGGATGCGAATTCCGTCTTCTGTATTAGTGGCTTTCGTAAATGAGATTTCTAGAGTTCAGAGTAAAGTAA
>NW_028328017.1:0-24103 GCF_054136105.1 Typopeltis vanoorti
CTTATATAATGCCCCTCCTCCCATAGCCAACCCAAATGATAAGTATTGTGTGACTAATAGAGTTGATCTCCCATAATAAGTCTCTGACTCCATGGAGATGCCTAAGAAATTATTATTATTATAGATATAATTTTCTTAATCTCCATGGAGTCAGAGGACTCAAAGAAGATTAGTGCTGCTCAATACAAAGTCTATCGAAGCACTCCTTCAATTTATCAACCAGTTACACTTTCACATCCTTTCAGGCAATTCTTTCCATGCTACCACCTCCCCCCCATGCAAAAAAAAATAAAATAAATCTTATCCTTTTACTCACTACTTCCTTGTGTAATTTTCAGGGATGTCCCTTATCCTTGTTCCTTTCTCTCATTCTACCATATGAAAAATCTCCTAAGTATTAATTTGATATAACCATTCAACAGTTAAATTTCTCAATCATACCCCTCTCCCTTTTGCCCTCTCACAGAGTCTGCATTCTCTCAGTCTATCCTCATAATCAATACTGTACAGCAGGAGTCTTGCAGGCACCCAAGTGCCCGCCACTGTGCCAGATATCGAAGTGTCAAACAACCTTCAAACATTTTAGTGCGCATGTGAACCGCACATCACTAGTTACGCACTTCTGTCACACTAGGCTAGTAGCCTGAATTCTTTTCTAGAGTGACAATCAGTTGTTTATTTGATGTGTTTCTAATAATTTTATATATTTATATTATAATTTTTTACAAACCCATGATGGATAACATAAATAAAAATATCTGTTCATAAAGATTTTAATACAAACTTTCCTATAAGTTCTATAAATAGAAAAAAGGATTTGTGAGCTGAAACTGAACTTAGCTAAACACCAAAGCATTTTTACCAAGGCAACTTCACAGTCAAAGAAAGCAACAGTTGCCTCTTTTAAAATTGTCCATTTGTTAGCAAAGGCCTACTAGGCAAAATACCATCATTCGGCCTGACCCAGGGCTTCTGTAGGTGGATCGCCAGTTTTCTGTCTAGATGCACACTCTGTGTGATGGTGGACGGCTCCCTATCCTCTCACCACTCAGTTAATGCTGGGGTCACACAAGGTTCTGTCCTCTCACCAACCCTCTTCCTGCTATATAATAATGACCTACTGAATTTGACCTTCAACCCAATACACAGTTTGGCAGATGACAGCACACTACACTCTTCGCTTGCATTTGATAAGCCTTACCCTACACAACTCACCTCCACCTACAGAAAATCAACCACCGTGACCCTCAACTCCGATCTCCAAGCCATCCTCCAATGGGGTTCAGATAACCTCATAAATTTCAATGCCAATAAAACCCAGTTCTGTACTATTTCCAATAAAAAAAAGAACCACTTTTTCCCAATATCCTTTTTTAATGATACCCAAATCTCCAGATAGTTTGAGATCTCACTCCTTGGAATCACCCTCGTATCAAACCTCTCCTGGCATAAACATATCTCAAACATTGCATCCTCACCCTCAAAAAAACTAGAATTTCTCTTTCGCTCAAGATGTTACTTTACCCCCAAACAGCTATTAACATTATACAAGTTACAAATCTGCCCTACTATTGAATACTGCTCTCACATATGGGGTGGGGCCCCAAAAAGCTCTCTCAAAATGCTCGACTCAATACAGAGGAGAGCAATTAGACTTATCAATGATCCATCCCTTACCAACTCCCTCTCCCCTCTTTCACATAGACGTATGGTCTCTGCAGTATGTATATTCTACAAATATTTCCATGGGAAATGCTTATCAGAAATATCATCAATAATTCCTCAGCTCAGTACTAAACTCATTGGAACAGGTACAGCTGTTGCACAACATCCCTTCATAGTTCACCTAGAAACTAACAGAACAAGTTTCTTTTCCTCTTCCTTCATCCCTGCAACTGCTGTACTGTGGAACAGTCTCCCACCTGCTGTGTTTCCCAAGGAATACAATTTAAAGTCATTCAAATCAAATGTAAACAAATTCCTCCTTTCCCAACCCACCACCCATACACGGTACTAATGTATTATAGGTTGACCAACCAACCTCCTGTATATAGGCTTAGCATAAAAAAAAAAATACTGCTATACAGTATTGCTAATAATTTTTGTTATCCATCTCCATACCTTCTTCAAGGTTACTTCATCCCTTCCAAATCAGAACTTCAGATCTGAGCACATGAATCGAGATGTGATCTCATCAAAGCATTATATGATGGAACCATCACCCTTTTTATCTCTTGTGGTCAATATCCTTTTCAGCATTGCAGCAATTCTCTGTGATGTCTTCATAACCTTTGAAATATGTCCTGTGAACTTCAAATTTCTATCTACAATCATCCCAGGATCCCTTGATTTCTCCCCCTTCTTCCAGCATAATTCCACCAAATGAGAATGAAGCATCCTATCTGTGGTTCCTAACTTTTAAAACCTTACATTTAGCCTCTCTATCTCATTCATTTGCCCACATTTCTAGCTTATTCAAATCTTGAAAAAGCCAAACATCAGCACTGTTATTGATAAAATTCCCAAGTTTCACATCACATACAAACAACTGAATATCTCCCTTTAGTCCCATGACAAAGAATGAACAGTAATCGTCCCAGTACTTAAACCTGTGGAACTCCATTTATAAACTTGCTGCTACTTGATACTAATCCCTTATATTCAACTCTACCTTTCAGAAAACCAGTTACCAATCAAATGCACTAACCTGAATATCCAAACCCATATGCTGCAAACTAAAAACCAATTTGTCAATATGGCACCCTGTCAAATGCCTTTGCAAAATTCAAAAACATGACATTATATACCTTACCCTCATCCACTGCTCTTGTTACTCTATTGTGAAATGTAAGCAGATTACTAAAACATAAGCACCCCAGGTGGACTACATACTCTGTAGAAGAGAACACATGAAGGAGGTAAATGATTGTAAGGTAATACCAAGAGATGCAGTGGCAGAGCAGCACAATCCTCTACCAAGTGGAAATAAAAGGGGTAAAACAGAAGTTAGTAAATCTGATTATCAAAACAACATGGAGCTGCTGATGTGGTGATTTGCACAAAGTGTGAGCAGGAGCTGAAGAAAGACTGAAAATACTGGCTTGAGGTTCAGTAAAACTAAGAGTATGTCTTGTGGTGAAGCAGTATAACGTTACATGACAGAGGCAGTCACATGTGTTTTGATTCAAATACCTAGGATCATGTGTTTAAAGCGATGGACACATGGAAATCAACAAGAAAATCCATTCAGAGGGAGGGTAATCTGACAAATGTTTAAGGTATCTTGTGTGATTACAAAAGTGTCTAGCAAGTTAAAAGGAAAGATCTACAGAAACAATAGATAAAAAAAGATAAAAAAAACACTCACTCATCCAGAGTGGTAACCGAAGTATCTGGAAAGATTAAGGAATCATATACCCTTAGTTTTTGGTTTTGGTCACATTATGTGGCAAATGAATGCTATGTGGGAAGAAGTGTGCTGGCATTGAATCCACCAAGCAAAAGAAGTAAGAGGAAATGTAAACAGTGATGACAGGACAGCTTTGGAGGGGGACTTCCAATATCCTCAGACTGGAGGAAAACATGGCCTTAGACAGGACTGACTGGAGGCAGTTGAACTGCTGCAGTGATCCCACTTGAGTGGTAAAGAAGTTGAATAAATCCTACACCAATCCTATTTTAAGATTGGTGTTAGCATAATAATGCTACACCAGTCCGTGAAAGGACTGGTGTTAGCATTGTCATAATCGTGTATATTTTGCCAACAAATATGGTCATTTCTTCAAAAGCATGTAGGAGATGACAGACCTACGTGGTTATTATAAAACTGAGTTTTTTTGTGGCAAAGTCATTTCTAGTATGTATAAACCAGTGTGGTCTCACTTTTTTTTTTTTCCACAATACTCTGAGATGGTTGTGACAAATTTCTTTCCTCTGGATCGAATAATTCTGAAACTCATTTGATAGGATAGCCTTGTTATCTAGATACTACTTCCAATTAAATTTCATAGCTTCATAATGAGACCATGAAATAATTTCATTTTTGGATGTAGTTGTGGCCACTATATGTTAGTTTGCATATATAACAGTTATACATAATCAGATCTTTATTTCTATTAGACATTTCCTGTTGCTAATTATTCAAAATCAATAATTCACAACATATGGTTAGCTCATTTTTATATTAAAACTAATAAAAACAATATTCCCACAGTTATAGAAGATAGCAATATTATCTAATCAAAGAAGGTAAAAAATTTGTTAACAAACGATCGTGAATTATACTAAAACTTTTAATTTATCAGAAACACAAATCATGAAATGTAATTTTACATGAATTTAAAATTGTTATATATGAAAGAGCATCCTTCGTTATTTCATTTGAATCTATATTTCTCTAAAATTTCTCACTTCGTGGTGGAAAGTATTTTTTGACTTGGTTACAAATTAAATTTGCCAAGAAATTTTATTCTTGTTTAATCCTTTATCCAAGTGTAAGCAAAGAAAGTTTGCACATGAAGTATCTTAATAACTAGACTACTTGCATATAAAAAGGCATAACTTCACATCAAATGCATTATGCATTCACTTGGATAAAGGACTAAATAAGAATATAATTGCTTGGCAAGTTTAATTTTATGTCTGACTGCAGTCTGAAAGCTAAATTATGTGTTGTTTTATGGTGCCAGTCAAGCAAATATAGTGTGATGTGTGACTGTATGACAGAAGAAATTCAGAAAGAAAAAAAAAAAAAAAAACTAGTATTTTGCATATGATCTAAGTTAGAAGGTATATGAACAAGCCCAGACCCTTCTGTAATATAGGTAGTAGACAAACATCATTGCCTAGTGGAACGCTATTATTTTCTTATGAAGAAACCTCATCACTAAGATTGGCTTTCCTGCATGCACCTGGCAATGCGCAAGTCTCGAGTGACATCCTTTCTTTGAGCTGCACATGGCATTTTCCAAAATTATCCATTTGTAGTTTCATTCAGTAGTGTAATGTTGTATAAGAATAATAAAATATTCTGAGTGATTTTCAAAATGAAAATGCAGCAGGTTCTAATAGAAATATTAAAGATCTGATTATATATTGAAGACTGGTTACCTCGTTTTCAGTTAAATCACTAAATACAGATGACTAAAAAAATAAATTAATACTATACACACACACACATATGGAACAATTAATTTAATTTAAAATATTTGCTTTTTACTTAAAAGCAAGTAATTTACCCCTTCTTTGTACACCTTCTCTACAGGTCCTGAGACGTGATAACATGTTCATTTAGTGTAGCACTGAATTCTGAGTGACAAGTGTTGGCATAGTTAGCTAAGTGATAGTTCTTTGGTGGTGGTGATATCACTTAGTATGAAACTCACCCTGCTTATTATTGTTCTGGCTCAATGGAGTCCCAAGACTCATTGTGGGAGGTCTATATTGACAACAGAATGAAGTCTAACATACCACTCCTTAAGCTCATTCACTGTTTGCACTCATCACCCTCCCAGACTATGCATTCCATGTGTCTAACACGCACTTTACAAAAACGTTTTCTTACAGTCTTACTCTTTACTTCCTCTTGCAACTTTCAGGCAGCAGAAGCCTGAAGTGGCTTGAAGTTCCATGTTTCGTTTCTAGAGCATGATATTTGGATTATCTAACCCTTAGCACACTTATTCCGGTGGTACCTAATATACCATAGGTTTATAACCTTTTGTTGATGGAACTCGCATAAAATAAAGAATTGATGTGATTGACAAGAAGGATGGAAGCAACAGCTCTAAAGGAAACATACAACACAATATTCCTTCTGAATATTTTATTAGACTGTATTTTGTCAAGACTGCTATTGTAAATGAACCATACTACTTGTACAAGCCCCTGTCATTTGCCGTATGACAAACCATTACTTCTATGTGTCGGCAGATGTTGTTTCCACATGTCTTGTGTATTGAGATTATGTAGTGCAGGTCAAGAGAGCAGAAATGCCATATTCATATTAGGTGGTAGATAATGTTCATTTCCCAGTATCAGATAACCACCCTGCTTAGAAGTCTGAAGTGACTAGAAAAAAATTTCCATTTAGTATTTAGTGCAGGGTTCCCATATTATTTTAACTCTTAGTCCACTCAGGGTGGTAATGTGCAGTAGGTTGACAACTTTCATAGGCAAGATTTTCATTAAAAATAGGTAATTTAATTGCATTTGTGATATTAAAATCATTGTTCCATATTAGTATTTATTTATTTTTCTCATCTTGTATTTACATGATTATTTGTTTTAAATACTATAATAGATGGTAAATAGTATCTGATTTGTCAAAATTATCACAAGATGATTTCATGAGACATAAAAACCATAACAATTTTCATAAAAATATAAATAGAACTTTGAGTGTGTATACATAAAGATATCGACTATATAAAGCCTGCTATACCATTTTATTAAAAATTTTCATCTTATTTACTTATTTTTTATATACTTAATTTGCTGTTCTTATTCCAAAAACATTATGTGGATTGAGTGGTGTAGACAGATAGCTGTAGAGTAGGTGCCCTTCCTCGATGAGTCTTTTGGCTCTCTGGAGGTGCCAGGTAATAATAATAATCATACTGTGAAGTAACAATATCAGAACATAATGTTTTCAGTTTTATTTTCCTATCTTTCTAATTTTATATATTTTCTGCTACCAAAAAATTAGTACCAACACCTATTGTTTTAGAAAAAAAAATAGACAGCCTAGTGAATTACTTAAGAATTACTTAACATTCAATGTCTGATAAATCATGTGTCGCAGGATGCATGTCTGCTACTTATTATGAATTCATGGTCCAATACAGCTCTTGTAATTGCTTTATGCATGTTTGTATTGAATCATCTTCAAATGTACATGCGTGTGTGTGTAAATAACGCAGCTACTAATAACTAATATTTTATTGTAAAAAAAAAGTTCAGAGGTCTCAACAACTGTAAAGACAGAGGACAGCTTGGGTGGTTTGGCAATGCAGAGCTGAAGGAAAGAACATTGGAAATAATTCAGCTAATGACTGTAGAAATAGAAACTTTAGCTATATATCTAAATTTCCTTAGTTTGATTTTCTTTCTTTCAATTTATTTTTAAATGCATCTCTTTATATAGTTGTATATGTCTTCTAATATGGGCATGCAAGTATCTGTTAGAAATTGTATGTTCTACATTTATCTAGTATGAAGCATAAGATATTTCCATGTAAGCTTTATAAATAATATATATGTATTTGTATAATCTTATATACACAGTCAAAGTTCTATTCTGTGAGAAGTTTTATGCATCTCACTGTAAGGTTTGGTTTTTAAGTCTCAAGTCTACATCCTGAGCATCCAAAATATCCAAGTAAAAGCCATAAAAGATAAGAATAAAAAGAAGTTCTCACAATTTGGGATGTTGACCCTGCGATCAACCTGCTCCTGAACAGCACGGTGCCGAAGATCACACTTTGCCCGTCTGATCCTCCACCAAGAGAGCCGCTTGTGGATGTTCTCCTCCGATGCAATCCTATATGGAGAAGGGGGGGGAACAATTCCAGTTAATCATCTAAACAATATTTGTATTTATGTATTAGGAAACAAACTTGGTCATTTAATGATAGAACGACATTTAATTTCAAGAATTCTTAATATACATTGCATCCAACTGAAATATTATTATTAATAATATCTTGACATCTCAGAAGTCCTAAGTAGTTTGTCACACTATTATGCCCATCACACCTCTCCTTACACCCATTCACTAATGGTATATTCATGACACCCTTTGGCAACTCATTCGACTCATTTGCCATTCTCCAAGTAAAAACTTAGTTCTCACGTCCAAGCCATGCTGCTCAAACTTAAGTTCCAAGGATTAATCATTTTTCTCTTCGCTCCTGCCATTATTGAAATTTTGCTTTTAATTAATCCTATAAAGTCTCCATTGTCATGGTCTTAATGGCATGAGTGATTCTTCCAAAATATACAAATATTTTTCATTTGTTTACATTATCTTTGATATGTATTAGCAGCAGTTAAAGTTAAACATTCTAACAAACATTAAATAGAGAAAATAATTTTCAGCTTGAGAATATTATTATACACCACATTTATTATTATTATTTATATTAACCTCAGTTCGGTTTCACTTATCAGCTTGTATATCTTTTTTTATAAATACCTTTCTTCAAAAAAACTGGAATGTTTTCTTAAATATATAATTACACTTACCAGTAGTCTCGGATGGTAACTTTATCCGAGAAGGTGACTCTCCGGCCCCGTGAGTTGCTGGGAGGTGGTGATGATGCTCTTGCTGGTGCTACTCGATCAGAGAAGGTTCCCCATCCGACTGCTCGTCTCTCCCTTCTCCTGGTACCTACAAGAGGAAATAATACTTTTGAGTTTATTTTAATGAGCAATGTTGCAGTAGCTATCAGTATCCTAAATTTATTCACTTACATGGCTCCCTGACAAGAAACAAGTATGAGCTGAACATAATCAAATGGATCAGGGTAAAATATAAGACAAATTATATTATTCCTTTTTTGATGGGGAAAAAAAAAAAAAAAAAAAGTCGTCCTGGAATATTTGAACATATTTTAAAACACCTTAAAATATGCATAATGAAGAAAAAAATTCTAATTTTTGTTATGTATAGGAGTATGCTCATTTAAGATCAGAATGCAAATGACTAACCATATGAATGGGATGATTTTTTTTTTGTATAACATGAAACACATTAGCAAAAGTGGAAATTTTAATCAGTTTGGCCATGTCGTTCAGAATTTAGGACCTGCTGCTGCTTCTATCCTGATATAAATCTCAAAAAGTTCCCTCTTATTAAGTTTAAAAAAAGGTTAATTTCATTTTAACATTTTATAATTTAAAGTTTAAATTTAAGTTTATAAATTATTAAAAACATCAGAAAGATCCAACCTGAGTCTTCTTTCGGTTATTATTATAATTATTATTGCTCCTTATTCAAGTCAGTTATATAAAGCAAAATGGACTTACCTTGAGGATCTTTTAAAAAATATGGTTAACTATACAATACCTGATATTCTATTCTTGATGGAAGTCCAGTTCATCTCTGACAGATTCTACTCAAAACATTATGACCTTCAAAATTATATACTTGCTGCTAATAATGACAGAGAAAATCATCTTATTATGCAGAAAAGAAAATCTTAGTTATTTTACCTTGAGGATTTTTTGCATAATCATATTACAAGAATAAAATACATCAATCAGATGAACAAAAGAACAATATCAAATGAGTCAGACAACAACCTCTTTGTGACTGTGTATAAACATGAAATTAAGGCAATATTGAGATACTAGTATGTTGATTATTGGAAGAGGGAAGCTAATGAAATGTAAATTGCAGAGTTTAGCAGATAGAGAAAAAAAGAGGTGGTAAGAAAATGTTTAAAATGTGAAGGGATTTTACCACATTAATATAGAAGGAATTATAGAGTAGACCTTGAGGAATTTAAACCATTTCGAATTAATTCAAAATGCTATTTGCATATTATAATTATCACATCAGTCTGCTGACTCCATGGAGGGTGTCATGATAATAATAATAATGCACAGCCTTGTGTCAATTAAAGCCATTTAAACATATGGTAAGGAGTACAACAGTCATGACAAAGTCAGTCTCCTAGTCTCCTATGGATGCAATTTCTCTCTCTGGAGTACTTTTTCTCCCTGCATCGACCAAATAAACAATCAAACCGACCAGAAGAGCATTTGTATTATGCCTAACTTAATTGTGTGTTTAGCTAAATTGGTGGGCTAGAGAAAAAAAAAAAAAAAAACAGCCACATCGTTATGAGACCATCTTATTCAATTTCAGTTCAGTTAGCTGGTCTCGATCAGATTTAAACCCACGTCTTCCTTACCGAAGGCTAGCATTGCTACCAATGGAGTTAAAAACTTATTCTTATTTCAAAATACGTGGACTGATTAAATCCTACTGACGTTTGAGTGAACATGTTAATGTTCACTCAAACGTCAGTAGGATTTAATGGCATCAATTGTTTCCAGAGTACGAATCCAACCGTCCGACCCTCCTTTTTAACATACGTACGTTAATACTACTTTAATCGTTTGTACAGTAACAGTTCATGCGATTTCGAATTGCACGTATAGCAGATTGCATGCGATACATTTTCTAAAATGGAATAATTCGCTTGTTTGCTATCATAATTCATTATTATTCCCAAGTTAATATATTATAAACAACATAGTACATATAAGTACTATGTGTTTGTCGCTTGTTCTAAAGATCAGTCGGTCTCATGCAGGGGTAGAAGGATTCTTCATCCCGCTAAACAGACAAACCAGACAAGGATTGTATTTTAACAGCTATGCTTATTGGTTAGTCAGCGTAAATAAAATAAAATAAAAGCTTAATTTTAGATAAAATTAAGAAGATTACGCTTAAATGTCAACGTTGCGTCGGCACAGCAATTTTTAAAATAGCCACAGTCTAATTCGCGGCGTTCGATTTTGCATAACGTGTCATTTGTTCACATACAGAACAAATAGGCTGCAGCGCCGAAAGACCAGAAATACATATTACAGGAAATGCGATTTTTTTTTTTTAACCTGAAAACAAGTGACATCAAGAGACTGAATATTATTAATTTGCATAAGTATAAATGTGCTGAAATGAATTTTGGAATTAATTAAAAATGTTATAATACGTAGCCTTATGTCATTTATAACTTTTTAAATAAAGACAAACTTCGCATTCCACCGGCATCTCGTGAGACTTGAATGGAATATATAATAACAAGGGAGGGGGAAGGTGGGGTATATACATGCTTTGCTGATTACTTTGCTTTAAATTAGCTGGAGGCAGCTAAGGCTCCGATTGCGATATTTTATCTGTTTATTGTGTGCGCGTCTTTTGGTCAGTTGAATTGTTTTCGGGGATGAAAATCCAGTTTTCGTTAACTATAGACACTGCGTGTAGTGTCTAGAATTGCCTTTTCCCCGTATGTCTTATTAGACATGTGTTAAAGTATATTATTATTTACACGCCTTTTTTTTTTTATTTGGAAAAAAAAAAAAAGAGAACGAGAGATTGAGAGAAAGAAAACTTATTGTAAACTAATATAAATTTGAGTATCTTCTTCCCTCGTTTTACAAACTGATAGCCATACCATTCGCGAATATGCGCCTCTTGTGGTTTCGTTATTTGAAAAACAAATGTCTCAAGAATAATTTAATTTAAAATTCAACGGCATGGCACAACTATCTACTTTGGATGTTTTGAATGTCAAGGACAATAATATATAGAATATTATCTAACGATAGTAATCATTATTTCGAAGAAGAAAAAAAAACAGTAAGCATTTAAGGATGGTAGTATAAATGCATCTCCAAATGAAGTTCGGTTGCTGCATCTGGTGTAGAATAGTTAGACTGCAAATGTTGATTGAAAAGGAAATTTGATGTTATTTATAAATGGGCATTGAGTAGAAGACGTTGTATGCGACAACAAAATAAATTTTCTCTCTTTTTTATTCCCGAAAGAGAGAGAGAGAGAGAACAGGAAGCTCCTTTAGCCTTTATTGGAAATCGGCTGACCTTAGCCATCAACGATAGTTAAGTTGATTATCGATGATTTTGAATATATCAGGATTAGAGTACCTCGCATTGTCGGTTTTTCTGAGATGCGAGTTGCAAACTCGAGTTTTGCACAAAAGCTTCACTAACAGGGGAACCGACTAAAAAAGTTCCGCTACTCGGTGATAAAAGTCAAGAATATAACGATCTTTCTTCCGCAATGCAGTATTGTGGAATCAGAACCGTTGCCATAAAGCTACGCTTCTGCTTGGAAAATACCACACTGTCACTTAACCTACTCATTCCAATAATTAAGCCTAAATACGCTCTTGAATTTAAAGACAACAAAAGTTTAATATCTATCTAAATAAAGCAGTTTATAAATTTACTTACGTTGGCGACAATCCATTCGATTCTTCTTGTAGTCTTTCTTATTCAGTAAAAGTCAAGTCAGATCAATTAAGTCAGGTCAGCAAAAGTAGCAGTGAATAAAAGGCACTTTATGGAGCAGTAAAATCAGTATATCAGCTTTATATTAGGCAATATAAAAACGCTTTTGATCGCTTGGAGTCTCAAAGTAGAGTGAGTGAGATAATTGGAACAGCAACAGGTATTTGAAATATGCAAATGATGTAACAAAGCACTGAATTGTTTATAAACCACCGTTTAATTGCTTTCTTTGTTTCCTGTATTAACATCAAATTTTTATTGTTTGAGTCGTGTGGTTTTTAATTTGACTAGACTACTGGTATATTCCTTAAACTACTGAATTTACGAATAATTGATTTCACCAAATTAAAAAATAAAATAAACAGAGAAAGGAATTAAGGAAGAGGAGATATAGGAGTGGCACAGAGACAATATGGAATATGAAGAAAGCCTAAAGTTAGATATCAAAAGCATCAGAAAATATAATCGAAGAACAATTCAAAGTATTAAAAATATCATTAAAAATGAATAAACGGGGATTACATGAAATGGAAAATAAGCAGAGGAATAATACAGCACATAGAGAAAAATAAAAATGTGCTGCGATTTTTTATAGGGATCTATACTAAGGCAGAGACATATACAGAACCTTCGGTAAATTTAGATGAAGTCGAAACAGAAACGCGAATCATAATAGAAGATAATATACGACATAACATCTGGTCGTAATTTTTTTTTTTTTTTTTTTTTTTGCTACGTTTCAGTTTATCTGTGAAATATAAATGATTTCGATCTAGGCTGACCATATTTCCTTGAGACAAAAACGGGACGAGAGTTATGTAATATCCTGTATTCATGAAAAAAAAGTAAGACGATAAAAAATTTTATTATGTAAACATATTGAGCTTACCATTATTCTTCAGTGACAGAACCCATATAAAAATTTAGGTGGACGTAGAGGGGGGGGGGGAAGGATCTGTATTTCACCGCGATCGTACCATGAATATTTCTCCTATGAAGTGATCTTACGCAGCAAATTTCGATCTTTCAACATCCTATCATGAAACTTCTCACACTCCATGACACAATTTTGTCTTACAACTAACATTGCCCTCATTGTCGCAACACTTAATCTAGATTTCTCCATTGACCACATACTCTGCATAACAGAAAATATTCTCTCAACAGGTGCTGTACTTTGTGGAAGACAAAGAATAAACTCTACAATATTACAAAAGTCTTGGAAGTCTAGGCGTTTTTCGCTCAGTTCAGAAAAAAATCTGTACTTTTGTTCCATCACTTGTACACAGCTTGTCCAGTAAAATAAATTTGAATTCTCTCTGGAGATATCATTAAAACTGCAGTTTCGCCACTTTGACAATGCAAGGATAGACTTACAGCTTTAAAAAAGTATGAAATTTAAACCACCGGCATAACAAAGCCACTGGTTAGCATACACGCAAAACAAAAACTAACGCTACAGAAGAACAGACGCCGCGTCTCAGACGCGCATTTTTGTTTTTTCTCTGAATAAATTACTGCAGATATCGATATTTAGTATCGAAAAATGCGACTCCATTGTTATACAAATTACTGGCATCCATGATATTGATATACGATTATAGGTTATGAATAATAATTTATGATTGATCAGCAGTATTAAAGTATATTTATAGTTTTTATTAAGAACGGGACAAAATTGGCATTTTTATTAAATACGAATAAAAAAAAACTGTACTATCCCATTCAAAACGATGCGTATGGTCAGCCTCTCACCCTTAGCAGTGTTTTTGATTGAATTGTATGATTTTTTTTGTTTTCCCGAGTATTTTGTTCAGTTATCTTTAACTAGATTTATTATCACATAATGAACCGTTTGAGCGCAAAGTAAACCAACGAATAATTCAGAATTTTCGTACCTTACGCTAGCTGAATGAAATTTCTTCACATGCCAGGTTGAGAAACTATAAACCTCACAATTTATTTTTGTATTTACAATGTATTTAAAAAATATTTTGGGTTTAATTCATTGCATTCGCTGCTAATTATAAAAATGAATAAAACTATTGCTTTCAGTGTTTGTGTGTGATAGAGAGAGAGCGATTAAGCACTCGAGGTGCAGTTTGAGATCCACCAATACCAAACGTGCTATTTCAGAAAAACATAAGACGTCAGGCACCTTTGAAACATTTCGGCTGTATCCTGAATACAAATATTTACATATATAAATAATATATATTTAAATGAATAAAAAGAAATAAGTGTATAATTATAGGAAAAGATTAATGGTGTAATTATTTTTAGCCCACCACTTTGAAGCACTTTTTAAAAATCGATCGAATTCCATTAGTTCATTTTTCCTCATTACAAGAGAAATCTTGTGAGCTTTTCATTTGAAGGTGTTAGCCTGTCTGATACGCAGATGCGAGACCTTTTTGTCCTTCGAAGAGGCAAATCGGAATTAACAGACGTGTAGTGCTAGTTAGGTGAACTGGTACAGAGTTGGATTGTGCAGCAGAGATAGTAGTGGATGATGCAGTGTTGGGAAGTGTAAGAGTGGAATCCTTGGACCCCATAGATGAGCAGCTGTTTGTTAGTTAACCGGGCTCACTGAAGGGTGTGTGTGTGGGGGGGGTGAGCTTTCAATCTTTCTGGCAACTTATATATATTTATTTATTTATCCGGAATAGCGAAATCGGCTAGTAGACCAATGGTTAAATTCAGCCGGGGCCCTCCTGGGATCGGCCCCGGAACTTTTTTATGCACCGGACTCTGAACTTATTTCTGTTTTGTGCAGTTTCGGCCGGCGAAAATTTTAAGTGGGGGTGCTGCATATACAATATAAGAAAAATAATTCATTTTTTGCTAATCAGTAACCAATTTATTAATAAGTAAATTTACATATTACAAAAATTGCTTTATTAAAAATATTTCACCCTCACCACGAACACACACACACACAGACCAGTAATAAAAGTTTCGTACACAGAAATAACACGCGCAAGCATACAATTTATATGTAGCGACATTGCTCAACGAGCAGTGTCGGTTTCGACATGCCGACACTGCCTTAGATCGCAGTATATTTGTTTCGTGTAACAATTTTTCATGTAACGATAATTTGGAAAATATAATTCTTTTCATATTTTCAACAGTGACACTCGTCATAATTGAGCCTTGTATCTATAATAAATAATTATATGTTATTTTATCAGAATAAAATAAGATTTATCAAAAATATTTCATCCTCACCACGAACACACCAATAATAAAAGTTCCATGTCTCACAGAAATAACGCGCGCAATCATACAATTTATCTATAGCGACACTGTTCAACGAGCAGTGTCAGATTCACTTGTTACGTGCAGTGACAAGTGCAAACGAATGGCGAGTCTAGCTGAAACCGAGCGAACGTGATAATTCTGATACTGCGTTAGATCGCAGTGCATTTGTTTCGTAATCTAAAGCGTTAATCGAATAATTCCAATCATTAACTATTCAATCAATGGCGAAACATAAGGTTTAACCTTTAACATGTCGTATTGCATTTATATATATAATGTTGTAAGCATTATTATTTATAAACATAAAATTTATTTATTTTTCGTTTTTCCCTTTGGGGGGGGGGGGGGTTGCTGCAGTGCTTATGTACAAGCCGCCACTGGTTTTGTGACTTTTCTCCCTTTACGGTAATTATTATTATTATTACGTGACACCTCCAGGGAGTCCAAAGATTCATCGAGGGAGGGTACCTACTCTACAATTATGCCTACATTATTGTGTTATTATTCAACAACTGTTTGCAATTTTGAATGCATATATAAAGTCAAAATAAAATTAATTCAAAGGGGTTCCCTTGAATTTATTTGGGGATAGGAACAACACGATGTAAAAAAAAAAAAAAAAAAAGGACATATATAAATACACCGCCGACGTACTACGAGTTGCCCTAGCCGAACCTAATAGGAAAAGTACGAACACTAAAAGCGTCCGTATATTGCCTTCTATTGGTCCATTTCGATAGGGTTCACTAGTCTGACAGCTGTTTCAAACTCATTGGTTTTCGTCAGAGACACTGTTTAAGTAAAGCTCTCTCTAAAAATTAAGCGATCAACCACTGGGGGATCTCCTAATTTTTAGAGAGGGAGTGGTCTGGGGAACCCCCAAACCACTCCCTACGAGTGACCGGAAGATCGTATAACTCAGCGACAGGCTCACCCCACCACTGAGCAGAGCCGCTCATATTCCAGGTAAAAGCACCCCCCTCCCCCGTCGACTCGGACCACGCCGGAGAGCACTGCCCCTGGAGATTCAAATGGTCTCAAGCAGAAACCTATGAGCAAAAGCTCTCAATACTTTAAATATTCAATAACTTGAAACGTCGGAGAGGTGTATTTTCCGTAAGTCGGCGCGTAAAGTATTTATTAAAATAAAGGGCCAAAGGCATCATTTCGGCGATGCAAAATTCTATAAATTAAGTAGATATTAAATCCAACATTCTTTCAAAGCCGAATACAGAATCTATAAAAGTTCGGGCAGAGTTTGACCAGAGAGCTTAATGAGAATACCTTTAGTTTAGTCAATACTTTAAGCACCAATATTTGAAATATTGATCAATGACTTCAACACAAACTCTCTCATAAAAATTCATTGTTTATGTTTTATTGTTTTTTTTTTTTTTAACATAGCAATGTACTAACTAATTTCAACTTAAGTATTAAACTGATGTTCATAGGGTTCAATTTAAGCAAATCATCGTAAATATTATAACATTCTTTAAAAATCATTTTAGCACTGTTTTGAAGTGTCCAAGCCATGTATAATGATTGAAGAACGATCTTAGAGTTCCGGTCAGAAAACAGAACGTGTCTACAAATATTAATTTTGCGTGGCGTATTACTGAACCGCAGCGCATGGTTTAAGAACGACGATAATGATCAAGGACTCATGAAAAGGTGTTGAGTAACAGCACTCTTATATGGTGACGTCATTTATCATCACCTGGAGTCGTTTGTGTCATATTTTTTTACATCTTGACGTCACTCTCACGCTTATGGTCATTCTCGTACCTCGCTGGGTTTTGAGGGTGAAATCGTCTGATAGAATTAGTGATGGGATCGCCGATTCCCTTTCCACACAGTTATGGCGGGATTCGAACCCACATCCTCTTGGCTGGAGAAAGTGAACACGCTAACTAACCAATCGAACAACCATATTTTGCTTAGATATGAATGCTTTCTATATCATAGCAATCAACTCCACTAAAAAAAGTTTAGCTGTACGGTGGGAGGTATTTAGATCGATCGCATGCGAACCGATATTTCCAGAGAAGTCAGATAATAACTGACTGAAACACTTCTCAAAATATTAATTATTTAATTCCTTTGGGGAAGAGATTCCCTCACAGTCGGAACGCTCCGCTAAATTTAATTCGTCTCATTCAACTTTTTTTTTATTAGGGAAAATCTAAATTTCATAAGTTTTGTTTCTGCTCTGCATTGAATTCGTTTAACTAAAATGTATTTAATAATTAAAAATGCTTCGCATGTTCTCAATTTATTATAACTCCGCAACTCAGAATTATTCTGGTTCCAATTAAATATTCCAAATACTCTCCAAACATTGCACGTGCCAGACGGGTGGGGGAGTAAAATACGCCAATGTCACAACAGGCGAGTACGGAAAGTTTTTAGGAAACACTGCTTTACGGCGTTTTATAAATGGAAAGTTGTTAAAAATTATTAATAAATTAATTTATGCAAGGCTTGAAAAAAATAAACAGATGTATTTTTTTATATAAAATTAAACAAATTATATTCCCAAATTTGTTTCGGTTTCTATCTTAAAAATATCTGTTGTATTAATATGTATGTATGTGTGTTAATGTATTTTTTTTTTCTTTCTTTGATGAGAGTGTGTCCTCAAGAATCCCTTATAATGGAGTTTAAGGAGGTCATCTTAATAACACTCGTTTTTGTAGAAGTGAGATTAATAAAAAGTATGACGTGGTTAAAGACCATGTAGGAGGACCTTTCCTTTTTTTTTTTTTTTTTTGTGGTAATAGCCGGGCGACTACAAAAGCACAAGTTTCGAGAGGGGATTAATAAAGAAATTGCTGCATTTCAATAACTTAAACGTGATTCAGATTAATAATGTTGAATGTGGATTGATTATCCAAAGAGCTCTCGGGGAAATGAGTGTCCTGTAATTCTTCTCTTTCCACGTTTAAGTATTCTTTTCCAACAAGGTACGAAAAATCACACCTCCGAACTTCATATCTTAATGCGTGTGGGTGTATATTCGTAACCACTGGGAGGTGCCGTCTCACACCGTAAACGAAGCTAATGGCGTGACGGAATCTAGTTAACCCGTATTCGTTAGGTGGAAAGAAAAGTGCAAAAACTTGTAATCGGTGCACCTTCCAATCGTATCCGTCGATAAGCAATCAATTTCACACGTGAAGTGAGAACGCAAGTGCCGCTTTACATCCATCGCCCTCACCTGGACGCACTTGTCAGCTGAGGGAGCGCGATTGTTCGCTCTTGTGCGTTGCTCGTGATTTCTGGGACATAATTTCGTCCCTGAAATATTCACAAAAATTACTCGATCCTTGACGATTTTTTTCATTCGAAGGAAATTATAATTTCGTTCTCCTTAAGAAGGAAACCGAGCCATCAGTACCATTTCAGTACCTTCAAATCAGGTCTCTTTTAAATAAATGAAGAAATAAGGGGGATGAAGAAATGAAGCGTGGATTGGCAAATAGCTTCAAAACAGGAGAATTGAGAACTTAAGAAAATAAAGGAGGGCGAAGTATTAAGAATTAATGTGACGCATTAAAAATCAAAGATAAAAAAGAAAAGAGTTAAAGATAACTTCGTCCATTTGCAAACTTAAATTCTAAGAAGGATTAACTGGAGTCTTCGTATACGAACGGCTTGCTCTTTAACAAGCGAGTTTCAGATGAGCGAAATTGAACTACAACCTTTTCAATAGCTTCTCGAGGAAAACACCATTTTTTCTAAGCTGGAAAAATCGCAAAATCCAAGTTGAAATCAAATATACATTTCACGGTGACCCTTCGTTCACCTTCATTGCGACTAATCACTTTATTCAATAAAGTGTGGACTTTAAAATTTTTGGCCGAAGGCAAATGTCGAAAAAAAGCTTCAATCTTAGTTTCTGATGCTAGCAGAATAGTTTCTGATAATTAAACAATTCATTTCTAACTGTTGAAATACTCTTGAGTACACCCGGAAGGATTTCATATTAAACACGGGATTATCAAGTTCGGCTAGAAAGTTCTTTCCAAACATTATTTTAATCAACAGTGAGATGGAAAACTAATAAAAGTGAAAAAAGAAACATAAAAACGTGACTTTTTTAAATCTTTTCTTGTTTCATCCATTAATAACTGCTTAAGGGCAATAATTGACTTTATTAAAATCCACTAAATAGAGCAATAAAAATCCATGGTTGCAAAGTAATTTCTACATACATCTTGACCTTAGAGAAACAACCAACCTGCTTTATTCTTATCTACAATAAAAACTTAATTTGCTCATTAGACGAAAAATATATTTCAGCAATATATATACAATATTTTTAATTATTAATAATATTTAAAAAATTTAAGTTATTTTCTTAAAATAAAATAAAAATATATTAAGTTATTTAGAACACCTGAAATATTTTGGTACAATGCCAATTTATATTACAAAAAATAAAAAAATAAACAAAAAATAAAATACAAAAGTTAAGAAAGGCTTCCGAACAATAACTATCGAGCTGTTTCGTACAAAACTAGAACCCGTGAATAAGCTAATTGGATTTAATTTCTTTTAAATTTCCGATAGTGGATCACGCACACATTCATTTAAAAATTTTTACTTTTAATTTTCACTTCACGCTCCGGAGATTTTAAAAGTTTACTAAACATAAAATTAGGGGTTGAAAGGAAGAACAAAGAAAGATCAATGTTATTCTTGATGCAAAATCCACCCCACACACAGATATTAAAAGAGCACATTGGGTTGTACATCTAGAAAGAACTAGTTTTACGAGAGAGAGAGGGGAAGAGTTCAAAGTTATTTTTAATACGCATTCTGGAATCAACGGAGTGAGGCAGTCTAATGATGGCTCTGGGAGCACCCTTGGCGAATTCCAGAGGTCTAGGAAACCATGTTTGCTAACCTTATAAATGAATGGTTTTGGTATTGCAGTGGTTATTCTAGTAACTATGCAAAGAGATTCAACATATTAATACAATATTCTTAATAACACAATGTATGCATATCTAGCACAGTATCGATCAGGATATTCTCATTACTTCGTAATGTCATCCTCAATTAAGAGAGCACTACACGATTTCCTTGCGGAGTTAAATAAGAGTGAAGTGGAACCACGGAAATTGCCAAACCCTAAGCTGTTGCAAAAGATTTAAGGTATTTTGTCTTTCATTCGAATACTCAGAAATCTTCATAATAATATTCGAATGAAAGACAAAATACAAGATTAAAAAAAAAAAAATCAGTCAGCCGATATTCTTTTTTTTTCCCCATTATATACACACAGGTGAAAACACGTGCTCGATGGTCAAATGTTTCGCATATATCAATACAACATTTCTATTTGATCACCTCACATGCATTGTTTCTGGGGGTATAGCTGAAAAAAAGTAAAAATGGGTGGGAAAGTGATGTCTTCTCCCTCCTTAATGCAAACCAGCCTGTGAACACATTGTTAAATTGTGAATGAAACTATGTTGTGTAATTTATTTTTTTTCATTCACATTTAACATTGCTTATTATATATTAATCATAATGTGTATAAAAAATTAATTATTGTTCCTTAATTAAGAATTACTATTTGAATATTTATTCTAAACTTAACCTACTATTGATTTATTAAATAATAATATGTGCAGAAATTTATGATAACTAATTATATATGTAAAGTAACGAAAAGTGTATTATAAATAATTGTATACGTAATGTAAGAGCTGATTAAGTAGCTCAAATATTCTGTTTATTCTTATTACATTGACAAAAATAGTATTTCGTCTCATTATCTTAGCAATCTTGTAATTTTTACAAGAATCTAGCATCCTTTATTGTACAAAATATTTTTACGTTAGAGGAAGACATGAATCCACACACTTCGCATTTTAAAAATGGCAGGAATTTTTTTATTTTTATTTTATTGCCTTCAGTAAGTTCAGCTCTCTTCAAGAAAGAAAAGAATTTTAAAGGCACGACTTTGTATATTCGTATCGCAATTAGATATCAATATCTACAGATGGATATGTACCCTATATATATAAAATGGTAAGCATTTTTATGTCACGTTTCTTGAAACGTTCTGAAACTCCGGGGCTACCCTGAGTGTCGAGTCTTCAAAATTCGAGTCATCAGAATTCAAGAAGAACCAGAACTCGGGGGGGGGCGTAGCCCCTTTTTGAAGACTAAACAAGGGCTACCCTAGGTGCCAGGGGGGGGCGTAGCCCCTTAGTATATATATCGAAACTAGAACAAGAAACTCAGAATGAACAAGCAGTAGGAATGTAATGAGATACAGATAGGGAAATGCAAATCTTATTTTTAGCAGACGAATTTCCCTCGGCGGTCTCCACCTGAACTCGCTAACAATGACCCAATGATTGATGACTTAACAAAGTTCGTAATGAGCGTGCGAATGGAAGCTGAAAAGACAATAAACACGCAAGTCACGTTCAAGCAGGTGACAGTTCATTAGAAAAACACGACAACAACAAATTATGGCGTGTTTTAGGATTAAAGGGATTTAATACGATTTCGTTGTTCATTAGTTTAACGGCTCAAGTGAATGAAGTTGCTGGAGGACCGAAATTAAAATAAATATGCAAGGGGAGTGTTTTAAACCATCAGTCAGAATGTCACGTTGAATGCTTTTGTGTCACTGCGAAAAACAACGAAAATTAAAACCAGTCATCAATTAAAAACGCACAGCGACATTCTTTTGGATTTCAGTCATATTTTGAACAGAGTGATTTATAGCACCTTCTTCCGATGATGAATCCACTTGTTTAACGGACCTTAATTAAGCAAACGACATTAATTGGATTAACGTGTTGGCTTCAATGGTGGAGCGGATCTTCGCACTCTGTCCCGAACAGTCTGTGGATTCTAATCCTAGCGGGGTATGGAAAACTTGTCTTCTTTAGATGACGGATGATTTTCATCACTCGATGTGACGCAACCTCGTTTCTGTGACAAGAAAAATGACTTAATTGATTTTTCTTGTCACAAGAAGCAAGGTAGCTGCAAACGTAATCCACGCATTCATTAGCGTGATGATGATGCTACAAATCGAGGTTAATTCGGACATGTTTGCGGCACTGTCTTGACTTGAATTTCAATCCTGAGCATTCAAGGGAGTGCTCAGGATTGAAATGTTAGATAATGGCCAACATCCTCCACCTTGAAGCGAAACCCTGTTTGGTGCTTGGTAAGAATATAACTGTCGCCATTCGACTGCTATCATATCGGAAGGTTGGGGTGGGGGCTTTGCAATCAGTGGTAGCTCTTATGGTCTCATATATAGATCGAGCTTCTTAACATGCCGCTATCAGTACTTTATTGCTGCAAATTTGAGAAAGAAAGTTAAGATAAGGCGAAAAACTCAATGACACCATTGAACTATTGTTCCCAAATCATCTAAAAGACATATCACGTGCTTCGAAACCTACAATACGAAAATAGGCTTGACGAAGCCCAATTTGTGGGCATTCTTCCCGAACAAGTTGAATATCTTCAAGATGGAAGGATAATCCATACGAAGCCAAAGTAGCGGACAACTCTACTGGAACCAAAGTTGTGTTTATCGGTGGTTACTCTCCCATCCGCAACCAAGGCCCTCTGAATTGCGAGAATATCGATGACTATTTTGAGATTTTAACCCAATTTTGAACAATTTTCCAAGGACAGAACATTGAGGTTATAATTCCAGATGATTCACATTTTGGGCTTTTAATTAAGAACCATAAAATCCACAACAGGAGAATTAACAGAAAAGTCGTTGCCATTTTTTGTTTTCATTTGACAGTGTAGTTGGTACTAAAACTGCAGAAGATGTAAATGAAAAACAAATTCAATGGATTATCTTTATTTTTACCGACAGGTGGCAGCACTTCACTAGCTGTTCTTACATTCCACATATGAAGTCAGGTGGCTACACAAGATGGCCCTTGTATGTGTTGAGAGAAACGTTTGTCATACTAAGATAGATAAATGATAAGTTCTAACAAAAGGGAGATGTAACTTGTAGACGAGGCTGAACTGAAGAACTGCGCTTCCTAGTTTACTTGATTTTAAAACAACGTCGGAAGAAACTTTCATCTTCACTTACTCCAATTCACACAAGATTAAATGGCCAGAAAAAAAGAAAAAAAAAGAAGTGTGGCAACCGTTTAGCACACAAAAATCTCGATATCTGTGAAAACAAGCCACAGGAGATGTTATCAACGTTAGCTGCAAACATGACTGCTGGAGAAGTGAATTTAAGTTAACTTATTTAGCAGTCAAGGCCTCCCAAAAACAACGAGTGATTATTGGCTAAGATAAATCTTGGCGGAAAAAAGATTTGTTTTCTTAAGTGACCTTACTATAACAACTACGAGTACTTCGTTGTGATGGTCCATTAAGGAGATATGCAGTTGCAATTTTTCTTTCGCTGATGGCCTTCACATGCAGGCTTGTAAGAGGAGGAGCCTCCCAATTGCTAACAGATGTAGTTGGCGTCTATTCTATGCATCAAATACACGAGGCTGTATGCCTCACCCGATGTCCCGAGATCTCTTGTAAAGAGTACAGTTGTTAGAATATCGACGAAGTCTTAAGTTGTTAGAATATCGACGTCTTATGTAAAAATAAATGCACTGTATGGAATTCTCAAATTCTTAATCTTTAATTTCCAAGAAATAAAACGAAAGAGCGAACTGCTGAGCACTTCTTTATTTTCTTAGATATTTCAATAAAGTTTTCTTAGACCGCATTCCAGGATTGTCAAAAGATTCCTTGTTGTAGAGAAATATTAAAGACGATA
>NW_028328018.1:0-10229 GCF_054136105.1 Typopeltis vanoorti
CATCCTTTCCATTCAAAACAACAACGTCACTTATTTACAAATAACAAATGACGACATTTATTTACAAATAACAAATGACGTCACGTATCTACATCTGAAAACAACACACACCCACAACACGAATCCTTATCTCTACCATCACCCATAATTCCATACGCGAACCAAAACACAAGAACTGAAGCCATTCACACACTTGCCCACATGGAAATTCCAAACATTCCAAACTCATGAAGCCACGCACACCGGAAGCATTTGGTTTAAACTGTCCCACCAATCACAACACGAATCCTTATCTCTACCATCACCCATAATTCCATAGGCGAACCGAAAAAATCCCCCATAATCCCATACGCGAACCAAAACACAAGAACTGAAGCCATTCACACACTTGCTCACATGGAAATTCCAAACTCATGACGTCACTCACAATGACGTCAGGAAGCCACGCCCACTTTCCTTATCTTATCTTGATCTTGATCTGGTCAGAAGTGGGACCCCTACTACTGACCACAGATTCGCATATCTATGGTCTTTTCGTTTTCTATTTGGTTTTCTATGCGAAAATTTGGATTTCTTATAAAATAATAATAATTTTTATTGGTCTTCGAAAATAGTTATAAATACTCTTCCTCCTCACACGTATATTTGGCATAGCCTATTACGATTTGAAACCGCAACCGCCTCGAAAATAGAGCAGACATATATATATATATATTATTTTTACACACACACACACACATATATGTATGTGTGTGGGGGTGGGTGGGTTTGTGGGTGTCTATATACAGGCCAGGCTGGTGGCGTGTGCGAAAAAAAATATGAGATAAGAATTTAAACGAACAACGATTGGTACAGAATGCTACATATAATTATGAATGTACATCTTCTTCCGTTCGGGCCCCTTCAGATCTTCCCGGAAACGAACACATAAATTCTGCAATTGTATCCTGGACCCCATTATATCACTGTAATTTTTGATTAAAATTTACGAAAATATACCTAAAATAATTCTTTATTTTTTGATGTATCATACATCAACTTATCAACATAAATCGAACCTGTTATATTCGCGAGCTGTTAGAGCGGCGTCAGCGACACAAAATAATCGGCGAACTCTAGAATATAATGCGAAACATACTTGTAAAATCGCTTATCTATTTTCGTCCAATCTTCAAAATTAATTTATTTATTAATGCAAAATTAATGTGAAGAATATTTGAATAAATCTCTTAACTTTATATTACTATTTTATATTATTTTGAAAATGTATATAACTTGGAAAAAATTGTATAAGCAGGACTAATCCGTAGGTAACATTGATACAAATATAAAGTATAATACTCTAAACGTTTTTTATTTCTTGTTCGTTTTATTCACACTTTATTCAAAAAAAAATTTTTTTGGAAACGCTCCGAATATTAATCGCACACACACAAGAAAAATACTGTGCGCAGGTCCTGTATGTATATATGTAGAAAGTTTTTTACCTTGGGTATGTACTACGTTTAAGATACCAAGCAATTTTATAAGCTAGGTTTTAATCCTTTTTTTTCCCCCCAAGTAAGCAAACAGACACGTAAGTCAAGTTTGCGCCTGCACTACGTGCAGGCGCAAACTTAACTTACGTGTCTGACGCAACTCGTGGTAGAGGTGGAGTAAGCTAGGATCATTTTCCTTAGTATTTTCCCCTAATGCAAAACACATCCCCTTGCGGAGCTTAACCCACCTTCACCACGAGTTGCCTCAGATTTGCACTACATGCAGGGGCAAACTTGACTTTCTTGTCTGTTTGCTTACTTGGGGAAAAAAAAAGGATTAAAACCTAGCTTATAAAATTGCTTGGTGTCTTTAACGTAGTATATACCCAAGGTAAAAAACTTTTTACATCTTACTCTCATCCTGAGATTTTTATTTAATAAGGTCAAAGCACCTTGTCTCAACTTGTTTAGGTGAAATTTATATATGTATATATTTATATCATGTCTATCTCGGCCTCTTGGCTAAGATCAAAGTGAAAAGTACAATTGTGACGTCATAGACTACTGTCAAATTGTAGTATCTGTTAGTGAACCCATCAGTGCTACATCTCTTCCAGTGGAAACCACGTCACCTAAAGTTCCCCCCCCCCCCCTCTCTCCAACAAAGTCCTACCTGAAACAACGTCTCCCATAGACATTGTAGAAAATAAGGAACATCCAATAGTGGCAGCCAGCGAACCACAAGAAAAAACGGCGACGTCCGCTTCAAGCATCTCTTCTATAAAGTGGTATGAGAGTGAAGACTCCGATAATGGGGAAAATATGGAGATAGTGAACAAGGAAACTACACCTATAAACAGCAAGGAGGAAATACAAGTTGTTGAAAAACGGCCTAGAGAAGAGGGAACAACAGCAACAGAAGCCCAAACCACAGGAAAACGCCCTGGTAGTTTAAGTTTAAAACAGAACACTGAGAAGAAAACAAAGCAGAACAGGTCACCCATAACCACAGACCATCAGGTCACAGTGAACTTTGACAGTATTAATCACCAAGAAGTGTTAGAGAGTATCCAAAAAGCAGCCGAATTTAGGGGTCTCCCAACTTTCTATTTCCACGAGAGCGGCATTGGCCTGAAATGGGGTGGGATGAACATTATGAACATCAACCACTTCCGACCCCAAAACCTTCAGGACTTTCAATGGTTCAACGAGAAAAGTAGAAAGATTATACATGGTGCAATAATGACATTGTACCAGGACTACAAGGAAAACCTGTAAACAAGGGAGAAACACCCTGCGTTTTTGAGTTTGGCCGCTGACCAGTCGGGTCGCTACTTGTTGTGCCAAATTCAAACTCTAACTTTAACTTTAACTCTAACCGTAATGTTAACCTTAACTGTTAAAAAGTAAAATACTGAAGCCAAGGAAGTAATTACAGAGGCTTACGTATACGTATACTTAGTGAATTCTTATAGGAACATACTAGCTGGCCAACTGCGACCTAGAGGGAAGGTTTCTACTTCCTTCTAAAAGCAGCGTCAGGAAAATTGTTAGGACTTAAGTTTACCCTCCAAAGTCGGGCTTTTTAGCCCGCAAACAGAAATGATGACGGGTAACACCGTGTTACTTTAAAGTGATCGGTACTCGACTGATCTGTTAGTTGACGCTTGATATCGATACGGGTCCCGAAGGGTCACGTGATACCTAAGCGTCGGGTGGCAGATATTGAAACCCCGGACTGGGGCAATAGCAAACAATTGGTGGTGGGACTAGTTAGGCCCCCCGCCTTGCTTTTTGATCATGTCGAAATTCTCGCCCAGAGTTCGGACGCTCGGGATTGTAATCGACCCGAACATCTCAAAGACGATGTTTGTGAGAGCTATACTCACCGTCTGTAAGGCAGAAAACAAAGCACTCTGCAACCCAACAACATCATGGAGCAGGAGTTAGCTTAGGTGTACATCATAGATCTCCCTACAAACTAAAAGTGATTGCTGATATACCAGGATATGCCTTGTATGCTCACATAATAGCACCCAACCATAATACCCTGCATGTGTTCAACATCTACATACCACAGCAGGATGCTCTGGCATCACAAATCCTGGATTTCGTTCAAAACCATCTGTCTAGTATAGACCAAGAACATGTCATAATAGCGGGAGACTTTAATTGCACTCTTGACCAAGAAAAAGACAGACTTCAGTGTGCTGAACATCGTAGCCAATTGATAAACAAACTTCAAACACTGGTAAACGATAATAAACTCATCGACGTCTTTCAGCATCAAAATCCTGATAAGAAATCCTACACATGGGGGTCAGCAATCACAGCGACAAATGGGCCACTCTACCAAGCACGAATGGACAGATACTACATTTCCAAACATACCTTGCCTCTAGTCAGAAACATCTCACACATCCCTTCCTACATTTCAGATCATTGTTTCGTCAAGCTGCAACTTTCATTATCCTTGGAAGCATCCAATTCAGGAAGTGCCTACTGGATCTTCAACAATACTCTCCTGAAAGATCCAGATTATATAATAAACACTCAGGCTTTAATAACCAACCTCACTCACTCGAAAGTGGATACAGAACCAATGAAAACATGGTGGCCCCACCTAAAATCACGAAATAAATCCTTTACGCAGATCTACAGTCACCAGAAAAATCAACAGAAGAACATTAGAATCAGACAACTTGAAGAACAGCTCAAGGATCTCCCAGAAGAAAGCCCTGAACATCATTCTGCCTTCCAAGCCATGCAAAGACAGGCAGAATTATCGGCAAAAGGTGCCCTACTTAGATCGCGGCATACACAAATAAATCTTTCAGACGCCCCCACAAAATATTTTTTCTCTTTGGAAAAAAAATGCCAGGCAGCAAATTCCATCTCTGCTATCAGACTTCAAGATGACAGCATCACAGAAGATCCAAGAAAATTCACCTCTGAAATCCTACAATACTACAAGAATGCATACAGCACTGCAGGAACATCCCATCATGCCATTCACGAAATACTGAAAGAAACAAAAAAAATCTCTGCAACAGATCGGAACCACTTAGAAAAGAAAATCACGCTACATCAACTGAAAACCGCATGCACATCCTTGCCAAAGAACAAATCTCCTGGCCTTGATGGTCTCACGTCAGAGTTTTTCCAAGTCTTCTGGAATCAACTCGGACCACTTCTCCTCGAAACACTGCAAGAAGCCTACATCAATGGCCTCCCACAATCCGTCACGACCTCAGTAGCACGATTGATACCAAAGAAGGGAGACCACACGGATATCCGAAACTGGCGTCCAATCTCCCTAATTAATACCGATTGCAAAATAATTTCCAAAGTTATAGCAAACCGAATAAAGCCAACACTGCCTGAAGTTATTGGCCAACATCAAACGTACTCTGTCCCAGGAAGATCAATACATGATAACCTCCATTTAATAAGAGACCTCATCCACATCGCAAACAGCCAACATGAAGACCTAGCACTCGTCAGCCTTGATCAGGAGAAGGCTTTCGACAGGGTGTAGCACGAATACCTTTATGAAGTTCTAAAGGCATTTGGCTATGGTCCTTTCATCATTGAAACAGTGCAAATGCTTTACAGAGATGCACACTTCTGTTTAGAAATCAACAACAGGCTCACTCGCACTTTGTCATATTCTCGAGGGATCAAGCAAGGATGTCCCCTCTCCGGTCAATTATACACACTGGCCATAGAACCCTTCTTAAAAAGAATACACGACACCATCATCTCCAAACAAACCAGAATAATAGAACCACCTCAAAAAATTACCTTATCAGCATATGCCGATGACGTCACTGTAATAGTACGAAATGAAGAAGAAATGACAGTAACTGAGGAAGCACACAGACTATATGCACAAGCCTCAGGGGCCAAATTAAATTCTGCCAAAACCACGGGCTTGTGGTCAGGCAGATGGAAGTCTAGAAATGATTCTCCGATTGAATGTACCTGGTCAAGCGAAGGACAAAGATACTTAGGTGTGCACCTTGGCAACACCAAAATATATAACACACTGAACTGGACACAGCTGCACAATCGTTTTAAACAGGTGCTAGGTAAATGGAACAGCGTTCGTTCCATGTCTTCACTTAGAGGAAGAGTACTAATAGTTAACCAGATGGCTGTGAGTGTCTTATGGCATACCCTCAAAGTACTCACACCTCCTGAAGAATTTCTCTACCACATTCAAAAGGAAATCAAACGTTTCCTCTGGAACAAAACTCACTGGACAACATACCCTCAACTCTGCAAGCCAATCAGCAAGGGAGGTCAAGGCCTGATTTCCCTTGAAAACAAGATTCGATCCTTCAGGATGATCCTCCTCCTAAAGACACTTCAATGCAATCACACTTATGTAACCACCTTCGATTACATCACGAAAGCATCCACCAGAGGACTTACACTTTCCACAATCCTCCGAATGGCCAGTCCTGCACCATCTCCTCCTAAACTACCTCCTTTTTACAAAGATGCTCTACAGCGATGGAAAAACACAGGACTCCATCACACACTCACAGGATCAACAGAGTCAGCTGTACTTACAGGACCACTATTTTCAAACAAAAACATCACAAGTCTCACAACTGGCCAGCCTTTTCTTTTCCCTACATGGAACTGGGCAGGAATAAGAGTCATAGGAGACCTCCTAACCCACACCCTAAAGTGGAAAGCATTCACAAGCCTACCAATGAATAACACAAAAACTGAAAAGCATTCACAAGCCTACCAATGAATAACCCAAAAACTGAAAAGCAATATCAACAGCTGCAAGCCTCCATTATAAAAGCCTATCCAGATATCGCTACACCTCAGGAAATCCGTATTCCTTCTAGAAACTGCTCGGGGCCAATATTTCATCTTGTACAATCTGAAGCCTCACTTCCAATTCTTCCCTCCAACTACAAGAAAATATACCACTTCCTCATGTCAGTGTCCCCATCCTCACCATTCTTATATTCAGCCTTAACACTCTCATCTACAAGGCTGCATATACCACACAGTTTTCAGTGGGATCTGCCATATAAATCAAAATGTGCCAAACCAGATTCCGAAATACAGTGGAGACTATGGCATAACATCTTGCCAACCCCTTCAAAGCTCTACAAATTTAAGCTAAGAGAAACGGATCTGTGTCCATTCTGTGACGTTTCAGGCACCTTGGAACACAGATATCTGACCTGCCCTGCAAACAAAGTGATAATCACCTATGCCCTGAATACCGCCTCTAGCACCTGTAACTACACACACAGCCAAGAAGACTACTGGAATTTAGTCCACACAGAAGAAAACAGACACAGAACATGCAATTTCCTCTTCATCTGCGCTAAGGCCGTCATCTACAGCTTTTACCTAAAACAGACAAGAAGTAACCAGCACCCATCCATCACTGAAACTGCACAAACCCTCATGCACATCCTCCGTCGGAAACGAAAAAGCAGGCTTCTATTGGAACTTGAGCACTTCAAAGAAACAAGAACTGTCGCGAAATTCCTAGAGGAGTGGAATCCAACTGGTACCCTCTTCTGGATTGACGGCGACAATGTGCTTCATCTGAATGATAACTCAAACTGAAACTGAACTGTTAATTTTGAATATTCATTTATATCTCTATTGTACACCCGAAAGGAAAATGTTTTTCTTTCTCTGTATATACTTATAATATGTAAATAGTCATTGTTGCCTATCGTGTAATGTTTATTTTAATTCCTAGCTCATGTCACTTTATATTGAAAGCAAACGATGTTTATTAAACCTAAAGAACGTTTTGGAAGATAAATTATTATATTCGTTTTCTCATTTAATTCTTCAGATATTTTGTGACATACAAATTTTAATATGAAGTCGATAGTTTTTACTTTAGAATTTAGAATTCGTCCGCTCCGTTAGCCTAGTGGCTGTGCGCTTCGCAACCATATGCCTGGGGAAGGAGTGTCCTAGGTTCGATTCCCTTAGCCATTGCTAAGTTAGCCGGTCTTGGGAGTGGACAGTAAGGTTTTTCCCCAGTTAATCCTCGTGTTTTTCATCCCGCAAAGCAGGCAAACCGGCCTTGAGAACTCAACAATACGAACATAGGATACCCCGAGACGTAACGCTGATCTTTTTCTGTGAACGGTTTGAGGTCCGAAGATTAACATACCCTCGACACCGCAAGGTAAAAGAGGGAAAGGAAAATGAGATTTGGAATCCTGTTCCTTTCATTCTGAACAGATATTTATGTTTTATATTTTAACGTAAAGCGAATGCATTCCCTGCCTGAATTTAATAATAAATATTGAACTGTTTTTATTTTAGGTTTTAAAGTTCATGTTTTCGAGAGAGAGTGTACCAGATACAATGAATTGTAATCGAATTCTATATTTTTGCATAGTGCGAGCAAGAATTAGCTACCTTCAGCGTACGATTAGATGATTCAATTTCTGTTCGTGACGCTTTCTTACATATTTTATATTGGAAGGTAACTTGGTTACGATAGTTAATAAAGTTCTGCAAAAAAGTCAACATCGAATTATGCTGTGTTAACAGTGTTCACATAAAATTTGATTTGATATATAATTATCATTTGTATTATTTATGAAAAAATATATTTTCAAAAATGGTTTTCATCCGAATGGAATCCATTATCGGACAGTCGTAGGTGTTCAACAGCCAGTGGAATATGTGAACAACATGTTCATATAACAGACAGTTCAGAATATGGAATTTATATAAATAGTGTTTAATTTTCCACGTCCCGTTAATATCGTGGTTAAGCGTAGAGAGATGGCGTTTATTTTCAGCCGGACTGTTCCTACTTGGTAAAAATTCTTTATTGTTGATCAAATTGTAGATGTTTTCCATTTTTTCCCTATAAGTTTAGGCTTATTTCTTCTGCAAGTGCTTTTATGAATGATTTTGAGTACTTTCGGCAACTTCTTTCTAGCTTCAGAATGTGGCTTCGTCCAGGAGATCTTTATTTCCAATCTCTCGACAGCAAGATTGCTTGTCGGGTTTCTCTCTTCTCCACTAGTGCTAAGTGGATGATTTTGTTTTTAATATCATCACGACTGCTTCATCTCTCACTGTTAATTTATGCGGACTTTTTTGATGAGAGTTGTTTAGTTCTAATTCCATGGAATTTGTAAAGGAATAAAGTATAGCTAGTTGTTCTGATGGCTCTTTGAATAGAGATTATGCACTCTAAAGCAGTCTTCTTGCATAATTAACTGCATAATATATTATGAAATAATAAAGAATGTTTCCTCCCGCTTAAAAAAAAAAATATATATATATATATATATGTATTTCCTTCTCCGACACCTGCACCCCTCACCTGAGGCTATAGCCTGCTTAAGGATTAACCGCCATGGCAACGGCACATTCATGTACTACCAAGGATTTAGCAATTCAAAGACCCCCCTACGACTTCGAACCCGGAAGGAAGAGCAAAGTTCACCGAAGCTATGTACATGGAAAACAGGTCAGTCAATTCAAAATCTTACGCTAATGTTGTATCTAATGGAAATATCCCATCGTCTCCCAAAACACTGATCTCACACACGATGCCACATCAGCCAGCAGTAAAACGATTAACGCAAAAATAACTACCACTATTACGAACGTCATTTCCCGAGAAAATGGGATTGTTATTTTCGCCACCAAAGAAAACATCCCATTAGAAGATTATCTGACGGCGATCGCCAAAATTGTACCCGCAAAAAATATTACTGACGCTTCCCGCGTAGCTGGAGCTGTGCAGGTATATTTTAGCCATATCTCATAGGCACAAACGGTACTGCAAAAAGGCGTCGATATTGGCGATTATCACTTCGAAGCAGCCCCAATAGCACTGGCCCCAACAAAAGTAACAGTATCAAATGTTCCCCCTGAAATTCCTCATCAACTCATTAGATCCATGTTATCAAGATACGGTTCTGTCACAGGAAAAATACGCACATTGTCAGCAGCCACGAAGAAGCCCGAATTTTCCCATGTCAAAAGCTTTCGGAGACAGGCATTAATGCACTTTCCAAACAACGACGCACTACACGACCTCCCAAAATTAATCAACACGGACATAAATGGAATAACCTACACTTTCTACTTATCCTCCTCATCACAGTGCTTCTTCTGTCATGAAGATGGTCACATTAGGAAACATTGTCCCTATATTACCAACAGTTCATCAACAAACATCCCAGCCCAGAATAGCAAACCAGTTGAACAGAATAACAACGTACATGAAGAAAATCAAAGCATAGGAAAAAGTAAACCAAAAATTCTCTCCCATCACAAACTTTGGAGGAAAGAAAATCCCGAACTGGAAAAGACAGCGCTCTTGAACATCAGCCAAGTATTGAGATCCAAGGCTCTGATAACGAAGTGTCACAGCACGAAAACACCGATCCTCCCAGGACGAACAAATTAAAAGCAATCCTTAGATCCAGCAATCAGAATCACCAACCCAGCCTCCCATAAATTCAAAACTTCACCGTATAGAAGAAACTACTCAAAATGGCCTTTCATCACCTGCAGCCAGCCAAGGAGGAACAGAGCTCCCAGACGATGGGGAAACTGTATTTCCACATGACGACCTAGAAGAAGAGGAAGCTGAGGGCGAACTTCCCCACACCGAGGGTCCCCATGAAGCAGCTGTTATCCTTCATACAGAAAGTGCGAGGCTCTCCTCACAAACTAACTATAGCCTTTAAATACACCACAAGAATCCCGGAACTAATA
>NW_028328019.1:0-24482 GCF_054136105.1 Typopeltis vanoorti
TATGGTATGGGGTCTTTAGCTCGTCCATCAACTTTGTTAGCCGACGGTAGTCTGATGTCCCTTCGGGCTGGATACGGACTCCTTCGTCGGAGTTTTTGGCTGTTATGAATTTAATCTCGGAGTTTCTCATGGCCTCCGAAATTCTCGACCATTGTTTTTTGTCTCGTAAGATTACCGGTGGGACTCGTTCTTTGATCTGTGCCACTGTGTCCATTGGCTGGTGTTCCAGTTTTTCGGGTGGTGTCTCTTTCGTCGCTTTTTTTCTGCTCACTATTTGGTAGTCGTCTGGTTCTTCCGGAGTCTGAGTATCTGTGGCTGAGTTGTTGTCTCTTGTTTCATCCTGAGATGTGGTGGGGAGAGGTTCTGAAGGTTGATAATCCTCAGATTCCACTTCCGGCGATTTGATGGATCTCTACTTTACCTGGCCATTTTGTATGTAGGAGGTTTCCTACATGTCGGAAAATTGCAAGTAGCTGCTTAAAGTCTAGTTCATCATAAGGAGTGCTCATGATGATTAAGACTAGTCTTTTACCTTTACCTTACCTTACCTAAAATTTCTGATCACCTGTCTCAATCTTTATCTTTACCTTACCTTACCTTACCTTACCTTACCTTATTCACTCTCTCACCTTCCTCATTCCCTCCTCCACTCAAGATCGCTTCCCGATCTTCGGAATGTATTTGATGTTAGTATTTAGTATAGAGGAAACGTATTGTATCCAAAGCCAGTGGGATACCGAGTTCAAGGTCAATAGTAAAAGAGGGCGGTATACATCAAAACCAATCCCATTATCCTGTTAAAAGGATTAACGGTGCACTTCAGGGAGAGCTAGAGATCTGTGCCTTCAAGAAGGTTAAGAGTTTGCACGTGAAAATACGGAGTCCCAGACCTTTCTCGAAAATTTCTGCGGGAATGTGTAAGGTCCCAAACCTTCGCCCAGGTTCCTGCGAAAAACTAAATATAAGGATCATAGAAAAGTAATCGACCACCGGCACAGTTGAGGCCAGGAGAAAATGAGGAGGGAGTCGATCCATAGACTATGTCGAATCCGGATGAAGTCGTGGAGAGAGAAACGGAGGCGAAAACTTTCAGAGCGAATAGTGGCCAAGGATGACTAAGCCTTCATCGTCTGACCTTACATCTGAGTATCTATAACGCCGGAAAATCGCATTCATGAAACCTCTAAAATGATAGCCCAAGTCTTGACATAGAGAGGAATCCAGGAAATCTGTAAAGGAAGTAGGAAAAAGTACACTATACTGACGAAGGAGTGATGTGAGTTTACTTTCGTTGTAAATTTTGTTATGTTGTGATGGACTGTTTAGAATGACTGATAATTTGATAGACCTACTATATATATATATTTATAACAACTGATAATTTTATACAACTACTATATGAGTAGACATTTTATTTAGATATTATATTATAGACATTATTTTATACAACTACTATATGTTATGTGTCTCATAGCACTATAAATACTATAGTCTTATGAGAAACAGTTTGCATAAAAAAATATACATTAAGTGAATGATGGAATTTAAGGTTGTACTTAATCAAGGTATGATAATTCCTAAATTGTAAATGGGCTGATAGTTATCCAATTAAACTGCTTAGTTATTTGTATTATTTCTATTTTCTTGCATGCTTAACTAAATGTCCTAAAGAAAGTTTCTGCTAAAGTGTATATCTTAGAGAGGAGTAAAAAGTGGCATTTCAATATTCTATAATTGTATAATTATTCAAAAAAAAAAGCAAAAAAAAAAAAGCTCCTGTGAGTGGGGAGTTTAAAAATAGGTACAAATTAACATTAAAACAGCCATAACTGTAAATAATTATTGAGGAAGGGCTTTACTGGAAGTATTGATATTTTCTTATGCCACATAGAGATGTAGTGGTGCAGTCTTTAATAAAAAAATAAATTTCTAGAGATTTCCGGTATAAGGAAGGATTACTGAAGGTATAGCAAAGAGATTAAAGTTAACAGAGTACAAGAAGGGAAAATATAATATAAAGATTAAATAAGTTTAATGCAAGAATAGAGATATAGAAATATGGTATAATAATAATAATAATAAATCAGAGCATAGATGAAGTAAAGATAAAAAAATTAATTAAATAATAAGTGCAAAATAAAGATAGATTTAGAGATCACAAAGCCACAATAATCACAGTTCTACATTTGTACCAGAGAACTATTAATATTCCGATACTGAAATTAAATTGTGATTAATATAAATTAGCAAACTGTATATTTTATCATTTATTATTATTTCTGGTAATTAGAAATCATTAAATTGTGATATTGGGTAAATTAATGTTTAAAAAAACAGCTTCTTCCTTCAAAAGTAATATAAGAATAATCAATCAGAACGGTGTAAAAAATAGTAAAGTAAAATAGAATTTCTGTGTGTATTAAACTATTGTTATGGACCTTTTAGTGTGCCTAATGATCTTGTTCTCTCCTCACTTTCTCAATAATTTTCGTTAGCTTACACCCCCCCTCCACACACACAAATAAATAAATATATAAATGACTATATAACATATAGGTGCATTTCCTTTTCTTTTAAATAATGCAAATCTTTTTTTTTTTCTCAAGATAATTGTATCAAATAATTTATCACTTTTCGATAATAAAAGTGAAACTGGTCACTGTATATTAAATCATTTTGGCATAAATACTCTATCAGCTTGTAAAAGAAATGTGATTTTTTCTGTGTTACGATGTCTGCTAATCAGAAATTGAAAATGATGCAAGGCTTTCTTGTTGTCTTTTGCACTACAGCTTGAGGCAATATATAGTGATTTCTAGGAAAGGTTCCCCATCCTCCCCTCCCACCTCTTTCTCTCTCTTGTCTTTCTCAATAGCACCGAGTGTAATCTGTCTTTAGCTTTTCCTTCAGCTAAAAGGATTATTATTCGAGTATAATATACATGGTGTATTTCTAAGAAGCACTAATATTTAGAATTAAAATATAATAATAATAACTTTACTGAATTTTCTTTTGTGTGTTAGGCATAAAGTTTTACATATTGAAAATAATAGTATTGCTAAAACTTAGAATAATTTCAGCAGTTCGCTGATTTCAAATTGCAAAGGAATTGTACAGAGTTAGGAGCTTCGACAGTACAACAATATTATTGCTTTATTTCGAAACGGAAAATTTAAGTAATGGATTTTGATTACTGTGTGTGAAAGCTTTCAAACCACTAGAAATTTCAAGTAGTTATGGAACTGAGTTCCAGAAGTGGAGACAGATGGGTTGGGTAGTAAAATTTTCACAGTGAGCATCAATTTTGAATCATTCCGTATAAGATACTCCTCATATTATATGTTCAGCATATACTCAGTGGTTTTTGCGCACTCAGGGGGACCGAGTTGAAGGCATAAAAATATATTTAATGCAATGAATATGCATTAAAAATATTTTTATCCGTTCAACAAAAATTCGTTAAATTTCATTCGTTCAATAAAATTCATTAGATGATTATAAAACTGTATTTAAAGAATAAAATCCAGTTTTCTTTTCTTTTTACAAAGACCTTGAATTATTTCAGTCGTGGTTACATGAATCTCTGTGTGTGTATATAGCAAAGCCAGTCCGTTCAATCGTGATTGTGTCATGGTAGATCTAAATAGGTTTTTAAAAGGCTTAAGTTAGATAATGACCTTTCACGGAAGCATGTTGTTACTGGAAGCGTTGTAAATATTTTTAATAAGTTATAGATGTTAGGATGTATCATTTTGTAACTTTTAAACTGCATCAACTGCAATTTTGCATGGAGCTACTGAAACAGTTTTTCAAATTTCTTATACCACAATTTGAATTCGGCGTTTAAAATTGCTGGCTTTGTATAAGGCAAATCACCGGCATAAAATTCACACAACTGACGAAAATCTTTCATTGCAATTGCTGTTGTAGTATCTTTTCCATTTGGGAGAAGAGAAAAAAATATACAGTATTTCAAAATGTTGCAGTGCCGAGTGAAACTTTAATGAAGTTGAGTCCATATTTGGTCAATAAATGGAATGAAATAGTTCGCCCGAAAGGCTCTTCTACAGAATCGGCTGGAACATTGAACCTTAATGTTTGTTTTGATGACGTCCTTGGCTTTTTAATGTCAATATTAAAATTATTGGCTTTTATACATGCTTCATCATAAATATCTTTAAATGAAGATTCTGGTGTTTCACGAACAGTATTTAATTGAGCCACAACATCATCAACAAAATTTAGGGCAATTAAGAGATCAATAACATTTTTTCGTTATTTTAGACAATGGTAAGGTGTAGCAAATATTTTTTGCAAGCTAAATAAAGATATTATAAATCTTAAAAGATATTAATATTATAACACAGGGTGTTTCAAAAAGAATGACCCGATTTGAAATAATTTAATAATGAAAATGCGGTACATTTACAGAATAAATTACCAAGTATGAAATATGGCCAAAAGATTCACTCATCACAATTACAAATGCTCAATGTGCAATTACAATTACAATTTTTGAAAATAGAATTTTCAAATCGGACATTCTGTTTGGAAAAACCCTGTATTATAAACAACAAGGATGTCCTGTCTTTTACCGGTATTGAAGAAATTATGTACTTTTTCAATTATGCCAATGCAATTTCTTATTTTTCAGAGATACAGCATTTCCAAGTGCCAAATTCAAGCTATATGATGCACAATGAAAATATAAATCTTGTGGATATTATTATTACATAACACTTCCAGGTAGTCCAAAGACACATCGAGGAAGGGCACCTACTCTACAACTCTCCGTCTTCACCAATCACAACACAATCATCATCTACACCAACACTATCTACTGCCGACCACTACCACTAGTATTTTCATAGACAATCACAACATCCATGCCCACGGCGGGATTCGAACCCGCAGCCTTTTGGCTGTAGACTTGGCCAACCAGGTCGGATATATAGATAAAAAAATGAATTTTGTGGATAAAAATTAAAACAATTTTAATTTTTATTAAACAAATAAATAATATGATACAATTATGTTACTATTTACTTTTAATGAGATGGATGATCTTCTCAGCCTTGTAGAGTTGCTGGATATCTGGCTCAATATTGGTCAACTTCATTCGAAGATCGGCACACACAAAGATGATTTCTGTATTTTGTTTTTTATTTAAAGTAGGGATGAAACCCCTTTCTCTCAAAGATAGGTTGTAGAAAACTGCATGATGATTATCGACTTCTGATAATTCTGGAAATTTACTTCTCACTGAAGGTGAGATCCAGAAGCAAGCCAAACCATGATCACAGAATTGCATTTTAAGCCCATTGTCACTTGAAAGCTCAATTAGCTGCTCTTTTTTCGATAACGAAAGGTCGTTCTCGTGACTGCAAGCCTGAAATGGATCGTGAAACCACAGAAATTTCGTATAAAAAGTTATTCGGAAAAGGTTTCCAAATTCTGTTTCAGGGTTTTTTGAGGTGTACACAAACCCTTTCTCATTGGTTAAATTCTAAACTAATAAGTTTTGGATCCCTATACAAAATAACCAATTGTATTTACCTTTTGAATACTATCAGGGAAAGCTCCAAACCTCCCTGTCGCTTTCATCACGCGTTCGTAATCAGGCGACTGTTGATATTGAGTTTATATGCACATTCAAAACTGTAAACAATTGTTGAATAATAACACAATAATGTTTCTGGTATTTTTGGAGGTAAGACAATGTGAAAGGGTAAAAACATCAAAATGAAAATGAAACTTATTCGGAGTATCTCATATTTTTTATTGTTCTACCCACATCACTTCAATTTGCGAAGGGATTTTTTTCTTTTCTTTTTTTTTTTTTCAAAGAAACGCTTAAACATTTGGGACATACATATTCACTATATGCAAAAATTAAACAAAATCAGTTTAGGGCCTAAAGGGTAGAGTAGAAAATGGGGAAAATGGGCATTTGGGAGACCTGAAATAGGTTAGTCTGAAAATGCAAATAAGAAATCAAAAACTATACTTTCAGCAGGGTCGTCGCGCAGTGAGGCTAACAATTAAATATCGCCCGCGATGGATTATAAGACAAAAATATAAGAAAATCTTCAATTCCTACTTTGTTTTTATTACAAGAGAAACATTAATGCAAAATTACATTATAATGTTAATTCAATGTTTGCTCTACGGGGATATCACACACAAAACACTTTTCATAAACTCTTCTAAATATAAATTATAAGCGATGTCCGCTTTATCGATATAGTTGCTAGATCAACTAATCTTTGGTCATTGCTGTTCGCAAATAAATTTAATCAGTTTAAGATTGGAAAAACTTGTTTCCGCAATTGAGGAAACAAGTTTTTCAAATCTTAATGCGGTATACGACGGCGTATATTTCCATAATGCGGTATACGACGGCGTATTCCGCATTATGGCTGAATGAATGACCTTATCAAGCCGTGCCAAGTCAGTAACGTCGACAGGGAGTAGCATACTCCCTGTCGACGGTACTGACTTTCAGCATTAAAATGGCAGTTAAAAAAATCCGAAACTGAACAGTCTGGAAATAAGCTGTGTAAATAATGATTTGTGTAAATGTAGAGTTTTCCACAATGAGTTCTGACCATGTTATAATAATTTTAAGACCCTGCAAAATTGGGCAAATTCTGTGGATCAGCAAATAAAAAATTGTAACTCTAATAGGATACCAGCAAAAAATCAAAATATAATTTTCCATCTAAAGAAAATTTACATGGTTGCCAACATCCTTCAAGGGCAGTGGGGGGGGGGGGTTATGTGGCAATTTTCGGCTGTGCATCATTAACGCATGGAATCATTATTAAGAAAAAAATATTTAAACATATATATTTCTCAATAAATTATATATTATGTAAGAATTATCATACTCAAATTGTGTTAACTACTTCATTTGAATAATTTGCAAATTCGCGGGCGTATTTGAAAACTATTCACTCGTGAATCTTCGCGTATGAATGTACATTGCGAGTCTGAAATGATAGCGAAGAACGTATGATAGCGACTGATAAAAAAGTAATTATATGAATCACTTTTTTTTTTATTAAAAATAAGGCAGTATTTTTTTAAAGGAAAATCTAAATTCAAGTAAAATAGACATTTACAACGAAATATACTTTTTTATTTTATTTATTTATTTATTATTATTATTTTGATAACGGTGTACTTGGTAATAATGAAAATTTAGTAAAGGTTACACGGATATCAGAAGTTTGAGAAACACTGTTCTAGGGCAGTGGTGGCGAACCTATGGCACGCGTGGCAGAGGTGGCATGCCTAGAATTTTGCTGGCACGTCAACGATTTACGTATGATATCCTTTTATACGCTTATAAATTATTCCACCTTTTTTTTTTTTAATTGTTACAATATGTACAAGTTCAATTTTGTTTTACAGGAGAGAGCAACTATGAAGACATGAATTTGATTGGTGCGGTATTAACAAAAATCACGCGACCCAAAGACAAATGGAACCGACAAATTTTGAGCTGAAATGCTGATTCTCTTCAACCGAATTCCATAACATCAACAACTGTCATAACAACATTCACTATATATTTCTTAGTTTTAAGACATACACGATGATTTTCGTGTATGTCATAAAACTAAGATGTAGGGTGTTGCTTATCGTTCTCATTAGCAACAGGCTCTACTCACACAAAGTTTCAACCCTTGGTTGATTTTTATTGCCTTGTTTGCGTTTGAGCTGGAAGGGGAACTCACACAAGCATTATATGGCATGTTTCAATTCGTGGTAGAATTTTATTTGAAGTAAGCCTTTGTGATCTGTCATAATGACATCAAGAATTTCAAATGCAATCATACAAACACTTGTTTCTTGTTATTAAAAAATTGAACAATAGTTTTAGTTAGATACTGTGTTTCCTGTGAAAGTGCAACATATGGTTTTGCTTGCCTATACAGCAGTTTCAGTGAGAGGGGAACATGTGATTCATTAGTTAGCACCGTTTTTATTCCAGCTGTCTCTAATTGCACTATTTGTTGAGAAATATATTACACAGAGACTGTATCTTATTCAGGAATACAATAAAACTATTTTTTTTTCTTACAGTATATAATGACAGTTGGTGAGGGCATGTTGTTTTTGTGTGGGAGGTATATATGCAAAAAAACCTTTAATGTCTTTTTCCATAAAGTGAAATCATGGGTGCCAGTTACATGCGAGGGCATGTTATATTCCACAAGTCCACATCCTTCTGCTGCCCTTCTGCTCCACTGGCTTCTATGGTTATATACTTCACACATGAAAATAAGCTTAAACAAGTTCATGTGGGGAGGTAGTAACTTGCTTGCAGTGTTAAACAACCCCCCCACCTCCCTAACAGCCACTATACTCCAGAGCCAATAAAAACAAGTACTTTTATTATGCCAGTAAATAAGGTATAAGCAGTCTGTGTAATATATTTCTCAACAAATAGCGCAATTAGAGACAACTGAGATAAAAACACACTAATTAATGAATCACATGTCCCCTCATAAAGAAACTATGCTTTATAGACTGAAACAAAACCATATGTTGCATGGGCAAACACAGTATCTAACTAAAAACTATTGTTATTAATTAGATGTGAGTGAGTTCGATTTCCCAAGGCAGCAATAAAATTCAACCGAACGTGTTAAAATTGGTTAAAGTGTTAAAACTAAGTAATATATATCTCTCTATCCCAATGGATTTAACAGGACTTTAAGGCCCACAACCTTCCAAGCAAGCTTGGATTTCGTAACCGAAATACGAGGATAGAATGGTCACTCCTATGCCTCAAGGTATTCTTAAGTGTATCCCTATGTGTTCAATGGTCCGGTTTGCCTGCTTGCGGGATGAAAAACACCAGATAAACTATCGGAAAAAATCCTACTGCCCGCGCCCAAGACCGGCTAACTTGGCTATGGCTGAGGAAGATCCTCAAGCTCCTCACGTCTCCGTGGACAAGTAATACACACACACACACACACACACACACACACACACACACACACACACACACACACACACACACACACACACACACACACACACACACACACACACACACACACACACAAATGGAATTCGGTTGAAAAGAGTTAGCATTTCAACTCAATTGTCAGCTATGCTTTTATCTTTCGGTTGCACGATCTTTTGTTAATACCGCACCAATCATATGCACGTTTTAATAGGCCTGTCTTTGCTGTCTGTTTCGTGTCAGGCTTAATTACCGTAAAGGGAGAAAAGTCACAAAAGTGAAAAATGTTCCTTGTCTGGGGATTCCCTTATTCAGAAAATATTAACTAATTTCATGTTATCAGTCTGTGGTGTGTCAGTATCGGTAAGTGGTGATATTATTTGATGTATTCTATGTTAAAAAATTTAACCCTGAGATGAATAAGAGGCTCATAAAAAATTTAAAAAAAAAGGATAGTACTTCATATATTACCAGAACAGCCCGCATCGTCTTCAGAACCAAACGGTAAGAGGCAATAAATGTAATACATGCATTTGATTTTTGCAATATTCGCTGTGTATGTTTTGTATTGAATATTAATAGAATAAATATTATAATAATATATCTCTATTACGATTTTTTTTTGAGGGGGCCGTGAAATATTTTAATTTTTGCAAAGGGGGCCCTAACATTCAGAAGTTTTGGAAGCACTGTTCTAGTGGCTGACACTTGAAGAAGTTCGATGGATATCAAAAGCCTTTTGAAGATAGCAGTAGGAGCATGTTTTTAATGTGTACTTCAGCTGAATATAAATACTTCGATTCCTCTGATAATATTCTGTTATCGGTGTTTCGGTATCATATTTCAGCCTAGAAAATTTTTGTTAATTCACTAAAATGCTAATATATTTCAAAGCAACTTGATGACTGAAACATTTCTGGACATTTTTTAGGACCTTCACGGATTAATTTTTGTTCAAATCATATTAATTCAATGCTTTCCAAAAGTAAAATGTTTCTGGACTGCAGAAACCCTAAGGAAAAAACCAAGCAGCTGAAACAGTAATTTTGCACATTCAAGGGATTGGCTAGCATATGCTAAATTTTTTTTCTAAAATTGAATAACATTTCAGTAAAAAAAAGGCTATTAATGATCTGAAGATGATTTTTGATTTTCAGATGAAAAATCTCAAAGGCTTCAAGCAGACTTCTTGATGCAAATTTCACAATTGGTAATTTAGGTAAAAGGGCCCAAGTGCCATTATCTGTGCTGTTAAAGATACTTTTATTTGATTTTCGTTAATGGAATGAATATTCGAAAGAAAAAACAAGAAGTAATAATTTTCTCAACTCTCTTGCAATACACATTCTGATAAAATTGCAGATAGTGGGATTTTGTCTCATACAACCGTCTTAAAGAATATATCAGTAGAAGTTTAGCCACAGTTTTCTTTTCTGCAAAGTGCAATAATGCATTTCTACTTGCCCATATAACAGGGCTCTGAAACTCAATGAGAAACTTATAGAAGATAATTCTTTTTATAGAACTGAATATTATAGAGTTATTCACAAAACCCTCTTGACTGCTAGTAAATGGTAGACTGGTTGACGCTCATTTACTGCCATAGAAAACGAAAAATAATAACTGTTCTTAAAACCGGTAAATATATTTTATATGCAAACCATTGCTTACCTCCAAGAATAATATTCGATATAAAAACCTTAGCTCTTATAATCAGAACTTGCGGACATCTTCGGAATAAAATTCCAGATAATCATTTTAATAATCGGAAATTTTTGAAATAATTTATACTTCATTGTATCCGTATGTATAATCGTAATAATTATAACAACAGTTGATGAACTACTAATGGACTTCAGACAAAAAGACTGTTTTACTGTTATTGCTTCTGCGGATCGCGCACTAAATTTTGAATTTAAGAGAGTTGCTTCCTGTTGTAAAACGCACTATTTCCCAAGAGTCATGCTCTTCATTGATACACATCAACAACATATGAATACAAAGACAGTTCCAATAAAAAACTGTTTATTTCGCATACTCGTTTTTTCTTTTCTTTTCAAAAGTTTCTTATTATTGCAGCAGTTTAAAATTCATTTGTAAACTAAAAGTTTTTGTTCTAACTCTAATCTTGTAAGATGTCAGTGTTGAGTTTGTTGTGTTATTCAATTCTGAAAGAAAAAATAGCATTATTTCAAACGCTAAGTAGTAACATCTCACTGCAGAAGTAGGTGGCTTTTCCCTTCTTATGCAAACAATATATATAATATAATATTATAATTATAATATATTCTTGCATCAGTTTGCTGAAATTCATATCTGGTCTTGTAAGATGTCAGTGTTATAAAATGCAATGTTTATTTTGGGTTATTCAATTCTGGAGGATAAAATATCAATTAGAATTTCAAACGCTAATTAACCTCTTACTACAGATTCTTTCTATTTCATTTTTTGAACGTGTTCCATCCATTTATGTCTATATATTTTAATTTTTTCTATTACAGATTCTTGGTTTAATTTTTTCATAATTTCGTCGTTTCTTTTGTGAACAAATAAAGTATACTTTGCAGTTTTTCTCAGAAACTTCATTTCTGCTGTTATTAATCTTTGTCTTTTTGTTTTATTGTCCAGATTTCACTTCCATACAATAAGACTGGTAGGGCTAATGTATTATATACTTTTAACCTGGTTTGTTTTTGAATTAGGTTTGGTATATATATAGTTAATTACACCTGTTATTTTTAAATATTTGCAAATTTTACATTTATATCTTTATCATTTTCATATTTGATCATACATCCTAGATAGTTAAACGAATTCCCCTGTTCTAGGAACTTATCTATTACTATCTTATTTCTTGCTGGATCTTGTCCTTTAAAGGCCATACTTTTTGATTTTTCTGGTGATATTATCATACCATAATTTTTGGCTATCTCATTTAGATCAAAATAGCGTTCTGTCAGTTATCTTCAGAATTTGTAATTATTATTTGGTCGTCGGCAAAAAGTTCACAGTAGGAGAAAGTTTAATACCTTGATGGAAATTTTTATTCCATTTTATTATTATTTCAATTAGTTAAATATTAAAAAGAATTGTTGAGAGGAGACATTCCTGTCGGACCCCTTGGTTTATATCTCTCTCGTATATGATAGCTCATGATATAATCTAATTTGTATTTGATTATTTTCATATATACTTATGATAGCTTTTAGGATATTATTTGGTATTTGTCTTTCATTTAATATGTTAAACAAAATGTTTATTTTAACTTCGTTGAATGCTTTTTCAAAGTCCATAAATGCAATACGTGTTTCTAAATTGTATTCTCTTCTTTTCTCTATTAATTTTAGGCAAAAGGCTGGGTCTATACATGATCGTCCTATTCTTATCATATTCTGTACGTCTAAAATAAAGTTTTCAGAATATTTCATTAGTTCGCTATTTAAAATTCTGCTATATATTTTGTAACAGGAATTTAGTATGCTTATGCCTCTATAGATTTTAGGGTCATCTCTATTACCTTGTTTGAAGATAGGAATCACAACAGCTTTTTTTCTATTCTATTGGGGGTTACCAGCTGTATAAATTTTATTTAAAAATAATAAAAATCTTTCTTTGAATCTTGTTCATGCATATTTATAGTTGTGAACCTAGCTCTTCTTCTCCAGGTGATTTTCCTTTTGTTGTTTCTTTCAGGGTGATTTCTAATTCTTTAGTTTTTTCATTTTCATTAATTGTTGTCTTTTTAAAATAAGTATCTGTCCACAATTCTGTGCGGAAATTCTTCTAATTTCAATTATATGTTTAATTTTATGTTATCTTTATTATCTGCATTTAGGCGTTTCGAAATCTTATATACATTGGGTCTTATCTTTTTCAGACTTCTCTTTTAGCTATGGCCTTTATTATTTTATATTCTATTTCACCTTCTAATCTTTTACTGCTTAACCATTTATGATAGGCTTCTTTTTTCATTTTGATTATTTCTTTGGTTGTATCATCCCATATCTTCAGTTTTTTTCTTTCATTGAATTTTTTGGTCTTTCCTAAACTTTCATTTGCATCTGCATTTGGTATCGTTTTTATATTAAGCCATTCTATTTCTTCATTTTGTGATATTTTTTCTACATATTGGTTAATTCTTTGTTCATATAGCCATTGTATATGTGTTATTTAATAGTCTATATTTATAAACAAATTTGTTAAATTTCCTTTCTGCTCTTGTTACTTGTAGCCATTTAGTTGGTGATCTTAATTTATTTTAACGAAGAAGTGGTCACCCCTTATTTTATATAAAGTAATCTAATATTGATTTCCATCCTCTTGCTGCCCAAGAATATTTATATATATCTTTATGCTTATAGATAGACATTATTTTTAGGTTATTATAAACTACAATATCAATCAATTTTTTACCATACCTCTTTAGAGTATATTCTCCATATATTCCTATATTATTATTAATTTTCGTTTTTCCAATTCTTTCGTTTAAGTCTCCTACTAAAATTACATAGTCATTTTTAATTATTTTATTATATTTTTTTTTAGCTGATTATAAAATTCAATATTATCCTGTTCTCTTCCTTCTTCTCGGGCATATAAACCAATTATTGTTAAATAACATCAGTCTATTTTTTATTCTAGATTCTATTATTCTTTCATTCCATAATTTATAATGTTTAACTGTTTGAAAGGAGCTATGAATTCAAATCATGACTCTTGCTTGTGCTCTTTGGTCTGTCAACTCCACTGTATATCACATTAAAATTTTCGGTTCTCATGGTTCTTCGTAATTTCTTTTTTGTTTCGGTGATTATTGCTATTTTATAATTTCTTTCATTTAATATTTGGTCTAATTCTATTTCTTTATATGCTATTCCTTTTACATTCCAGTTTGCTATATGTATTATATTTGGTCGTTTCCATTTCCGTTTTACCTTTTCCATAGATTCATTCCGATTACCTTTTTCTGTCAGCTTAAAAGTAGCATATTATTCTCCATGGCAGGTGACTAGCCTGATGATGGAATAGTTCAGTGGTAGGGCTGCTACCTGAGGCTTTTGAACTAGCCTTCTTCCAAATTTAAACTGATAGGAGGAATAGTGTATATGGAAGGGGAACGAAGATTATTGTAGAATCATACTAAAGGTTTATAGAGGAGGCAGTTGTTATGACTTCAGAAATGGAAAGAACCCCCATGGCCCTTGCGTTTTTAATAGAATTTGGGTCATAAAATAGGAAGAGTTGGCTGATATGCCCTTATAGGAAAGATTAAAGTGAGTGGACCTTCCTCAAAGTAGAAGAAGAGAGAATAGATAAAGCTAGGGGTTAATGAGAGTGCCACTACCATTACACTAAAGATGATTGCCCCTTATGTCCACGAGTCATAAGGGGCAATTTGGGTGGTACGAATACAGTATATTCGTACCACCCAACCATATGTACATATAAACTGATACTGGGGGGTATATATGCACACTCACATGGTAGGTTCCCCTATCCACCACCCAGGGGAGGCGCTCTCTTGGGGTTACAGGTCCCCTCCCCGATACACACATAACATAACATACCCGAATATAAAGATCAACTACCTGTTACTATGAATATTTAACAAATGTCCTTCACACTTTTACTTTATCGAAGAAAATCGGTAGGATTGGTTCCATTTAATTATGTCAGTTGGTTTTAATGACCTTCATCAAAATTGATCAAAAAGAAATTCAAGCTAGCAAATGACGAATCTCCTTGACTGCTAGTAAAATTATTAACCAGACAATTAGCGATTATTACCTGAAATGAGGCATAAATAAAATACTGCATAGTAACTGTAAACCCTGAAAAAAAAAAGCTTACAGTATACCAAAGATAATTGAGGTGTTGTACGATCAGGCTCCCTTTATCAATATGTGGTGGCCCTGAAAAGGGCCGTTGAGTTTTCGTAAAGGAATTTTATCTTCTAGCTGGCTTCTTCTTTCCTGCAGCCTTTTTAGGTGTTGCCTTTGCTTTCTTTGGCTTTGGAGCTTTAGGTTTCTTCGGAGATTTTGCGGGTTTGCTCTTCTTGGCTGCTGCTGGTTTTTTCGTAGCCTTTTTAACAGCGACTTTCTTGGGCTTAGCGGCTTTTTTCACAGGAGTTTTCGCTTTCTTGACAGGAGCGGATGCTTTCTTGGGGAGAAGTTCTGTTGACTTTGAAGTCCCAGCACTCATCTTAAATGAACCTGATGCACCCTTTCCTTTGGTCTGAATCAAGTCTCCAGTAGCAACAGCCGTCTTCAAGTACTTCTTGATGAATGGGGATAAACGTTCAATATCTACCTTGTAGTGGGACGAGATGTACTTCTTAATAGCTTGAAGCGAAGAACCTCCACGCTCTTTGAGAGACGATATGGCAGCATTTACCATGACAGACACCTTAGGATGCGATGCAAGTACCTTTGATTTCTTGGGCTTGGATGCTTTTCCCTTCTTCGGTGTAGCGGCAACGGAAACAGCATTCTCTACATCAGACATGATCACTAATTTCCAAAGTAACACACGCACACGCTTGGCAAAAGAGGAGGCAATGAGTGCGCGCGCATAACGCATAACGCATAACGTTACTGGCTGGATGGGTGAAGCAAATATGCTTTTCTTTTTCCCCTTTATCTCTGTAAGTGATACTGTGAATGGGGTATTATTGAGCTTTATGCTCGCCCTCTTGGGGCCTGATGTTAGTGATGTTCGGTGTGTAGAAGAATAGATTTTGGTCTTCTGTATTTGCAGTGTGTTGCTTCACTGTAGTTGTTGGCTTCTTTGATCAGTGGATTTGAGTGCAGGGTTGCCTTGGAAAAGAATTTCTCAGCTAAGTCGTGGAGATGCGAGCGGATGTAAGGGATGTTTACTTCTCGGTGGATCTGGGAGTTTCTTATGTACCATGGGGCATCTAGGATCATTCTTAGGCACTTGTTCTGGATTCTTTGTAGTTTTTGTATGTTGGTTTCTGAGGTATGACTCCATGCTGGAGAGGCGTAGGTGATAACTGGGCGAATTACCATCTTGTACAGAGTTAGCTTGTTTCTTACATCTAGTTTGCTTTTGCGGTTGATCAGGGGGTAGAGTTGTGCAATTACTCTGGATGTCTTCACTCCTGTTAGTTTGATGTGATTACTAAATAGCAGTTTGCTATCCAGTTTCACACCAAGATATGTTGATGTCTGTTCCCATGGGATCTTGAGTCCGTGGAGCTGGATGTCATCCTTGCTGGTGACTTTTCTTCTGGAAAACACGGCAGAACTTTTCAGGGGGTTTACCTGGATCCTCCAATCTGTTAGCCAGGTTTCTATGTTGATGCTGCCTTGCAGCCTTCTAATTGCTAGCTGAGGGCTGCGAGATCTTGAAAGTATCGCTGTGTCGTCCGCATATAATGCTGTGATGATATTTCTCGGGTTTGAGGGGATATCAGCTGTATAGATCGAGAACAGTAGAGGTGCTAAGAGGGAACCCTGTGGCACGCCTGCACGGATCTTGCGTTTGGATGACACTGTTCCATTTAGTTGGATTTGCATGTGTCTGTCACTTAGGTATGCTTTAATTAGTTTGACTAGTTTTATTGGGAAGTTAAATTGTATGAGTTTGTAGAGAAGACCCTGATGCCATACCTTATCAAAGGCCTTCGCTATGTCGATGAAGACTGCAGCCGTCTGGAGATTCCAGTTAAAGCCTCCTGCTATGTATTCTACCAGACGGTGTATTTGTTGTGCTGTGGAGTGTTCTCTGCGGAATCCGAATTGCTCGTTTAGTGATAATTCCGAGTTTGTCAGTGATTGCTTGTAGCCTTTTGAGTATAACCTTTTCAGTGACTTTTCCAAGACATGATAAGAGGCTAATGGGTCTGTAGCTTTCTGGATGTTGAGGATTCTTACCTGCCTTTTTTATAGGTATGATATCTGCTGTTTTCCAGGTTGTATGGAAGTGCTGAAATCTGATGATCGCGTTTGTTATATTAACAATATGTATTATTGCTTTTCTTGGAAGCAACTTTAGTGTTCTGTTGGTGATGCCATCAGGGCCTGGAGCCTTTTTGTTGTTCAGTTGTGCTATGATTTTGGTTATTTCCCCTGGGGTAGTGGGGGAGATGGGTTCTGAGGTATCTGTGAGATTTAATGCTCTCCTGACATGGCGATGAACTTTATAGATGAAATTAATGTTAAGACATTTGTATGATGGGCTGCACTGCTCCTCCAGGTTGTTTATGAAGGCTTCTGCCTTTTCCTTGTCTGTGTGTACTATTCCTTGTTTGGTTTGTATAGGAGGTAAGGGCTGTCTTTTGGTGCGTAGGATTTTTAAGAATTTCCATATGGAGTGATCTTTTGGGTTGAGTGTGGTTAATTTGGTTTCCCATTCTTGATTTCGGTGGTTTTGTAGAGCTTCTCTGACTTTTCTGTTGAGTTTGTTTAGTGCTGTTTTGTCCTGTGGTGCTCTTGTGTTGTGATATCTCTTTCTGTTGCTTTGTTCTTGGTTCTAATCAGGTCCATGATTTCTTCTGGGATCCTGTTGGTGGTGTGGTGGAGAGTGGTTTGCTTTACTGAGGCTATTGCTTTCTGCATTTGGCTTGTTAGGTTGATTATGGCTATATCTATCTCTTCTTTTTTCTGTATGATGGGTGGTGGACCAATGTATTCTGGTAGAGTTTTTGCGAGTTTGTTCCAAGCTATAAAGGAGTGCTGGGGTGAGAACTGTTCTTGATTGCCTAGCCTGAGCTGAATGGGGTTGTGGTCTGATGAAAGTTCTTCTATTGTTTCTAGTTGGTATTGGTATGGGATGTTTTTAAGTATTACGATGTCTAGAACCTCTGATCTTCCTGTTGGGCTGTGATGAGTGGGCTCAGTAGGTCCAACCACAATGGCAGAGTTATGCATTGCGTAGTTGTATAAAATGTGTTCTTTGGTGTTAATGGTTGAGCTAAACCAGGCTGTATGCTTGGAGTTGAGATCTCCTGCTAAGATTATGGAGTCTTTGGATGCGAGAATGGAGTCTAGGTCAGATATCAGTAGTGGGATTCCAGGTGGGTTGTACGCCGCGTAAATCTTTAGACTGCCTGCGTTGCTGGTGTGTACCTCCACTCCGGTCACCTCCAGGTTCATAGTTGGGAGGTCAGGTACTGTGTTGTGGTTTAAATAGCTCTTTATATAGACAGCAGTGCCTCCTCCTCTTGCACCAAGTCGATCCTTTCTGTACATGATAAAGCCTCGGAGTCTTGGGTTATTTGCTGGTCTGAGGTGTGTTTCATTGACTAGAATGATGTCAGGTTTGTATCTGGATGCAAATTCTTGGAGTTCCAGGATTTTATTTGTTATTCCATTTGCATTCCAAGCTACAATCTTTAGTGAGTTTGGTTTGTGTTTTCTATTCATGACAGAGGGCTGTTAGGATGGTTTGTGTTCCTTGTAGGAATCTCTTTCTGGAAGAAGGTGAGGGGCTTGTAATGCTAAATTCTTGCAGCATGGTGGCGAGCGAGGCAGTTAAGATTTTTTCTAAGTTGGAGCCTCGGTGTTCGTACGATGTGGGGTTCTTAGATCGTGCAGCCTCAGCATACGTTTTTGTCATGTTGGTTGGCTGTGTGGTTGGTGTGAACTGAGATGAAGGGTGAGTTGCCTGCTTGGTAGTGGAGTTGTTTCCGGGAGGGGGTCTGAGGCTAGTTTTTGTTATGTCACGATTTCTTGGGTGGGATATGCATCCCTTGTAATTGGCAGGGTGCGGTCCTCCACAGTTAGCACATCGTGCAGGAGTTGTGCGCGGTTTGGTACAGGTGTTGGTCTGGTGTCCCTCACCATATTTCAGACATCTGTATGCTGCTCTGCACAGTTTTTGTGCATGTCCGAACTTTTGGCATCTGTGGCATTGCCCTGCCGATGCCTTTTTCCTTAGCGGCTCAGTTGTTATTTTGAGCCTGCAGATGTGTGTGATTTCGTAAATCCTTTTTTGGGTATTGCTTATTTCGACAAGCACAAGTGGCATTGGCGTTTTGTCGGATCTTATCATTCTGCTGACTTTGACTGGTGTCAGGCCTTGTTTGATTAGGTCAGCAGTGATCTCGTCAATTGTGATGCCCTCAGCAACCCCTCTGAGGACCACTTTAAGGTTTTTCTCACTTGGCAGTGAGAAGGTGTGAAAGGGTAACTTTGCGTTGTCCAGCATCTTCGTCATTTTGCGGTAGTCGGTGACTGTGTCTGGCTGAATTTTTACACCGTCGTCTGTGTTTCTGGCAGTCGAGAATTTTATGTTTTGTTCGCCTAATGATTTTGAGACTAAGGTCCACTTCTCTTTATCCCGGAGGATAACTGGTGGGATCTTTTCAGTTTTGATTTCTGTGTTCTGTGGTGTTACGTCTTCTTCCATGTGTTCTTGTTCTGTCTTCCGTCTCTTGGGTGCCTGTTCATTTTGGAAGTCTATCTGTCTATCGGTTGTGTGTGATGATGTGTTTGTGAGTTCAGCCTCTGTTTCCTCTTCTTCTTCTCCCTCTTGATCGTTGACATGTGTGTAAATGTTTATGTATCCTGGGAATTCTGTGTCAAACCTTTTTAGAATTTTTTTGAACAGGTCAAGTAGCTGATCTTTGGTAAAGGCTTTAACAAGTTCGTCGGTGACGTCCATGTCTGTCCAGTTAGAGTGCGCGTGTGTGTGTGGGGGGGGATACTAGTCAAAAACAAAGTCTAACTTACTAAGTAAATTAGTAGCGAGACCTTACTGTTAACTGTTAACTTAAATGGCGAGATGGACGTCAGTCCCTTGGACTTTTATCCCTTCATCGCTAGATTGTGATTATCGATATCAGAAAATTTTTTGAGCGCATGGCTCGCCCGAGTTAGGGCTGTGTAGAATCGTGTGAGGCAATGATCAGCGCGGCCTTCGGACGTTTGTGTCTCCATCTGTCGTTTTCATCATAATTTGATGCATCACGAATGAGTTGGTTGGGGTGGAGTGACGCTTGGGCGAAGTACTTGGTTGCAGTCTGGTTGAGATATGAAGGTATGTCTGGCATGTTTCCGTCTTGGTGGAGGAGAGCATTCCTAACAAACCACGGGGCGTCGAAGATCATTCGGAGGCATTTATTTTGCAGTACCTGTAATCTTTTGATGTTGCTGGGGGAGGTGTGGCTCCATGCCGGCGATCCGTACGTTAATATGGGTCTGATGATTGTCTTGTATATTGTTAGTTTGTTTTCTGTACTGACTTTGCTTCTTCGGTTGAGTAGCGGATAGAGTTGGGCTATTGCTGAGTTGGCTTTGTTGCAGGCATGTGAGATGTGGGAGTTGAATCTGAGTCGGTTATCCAGTTTGATACCCAGGTATTTGACTTCTTTTTGCCATGGGATATCAGTGTTAAACATCGTGACTGCTCCGTGGTGGGTTGCTTTCCTTCTTGTGAAGAGGATAGCAGTGCTTTTATCTGCATTGACTTCAATTCTCCATTTCTGAAACCATTCTTCAAGATTTGTTGCTGCGTCTTGTAGTCGTTGTGTGGCTAAGTGTGGCCTGAGTGATCTGGTCAGTATTGCCATGTCGTCTGCATAGAAGGCCGTGGTAGTTGATACTGTGTTTGGTAGGTCTGAGATGAAAATGTTGAAGAGTAGCGGCGATAGGAGGGAGCCTTGCGGGACACCTGCTGTGATGCTTCTCATGGAGGATCTGAGGCCACGTAGCTTAACTTGAAATTTTCGGTCTTTCAGATAGGATTCTATGATTTTTGCTAGATTTAATGGGTATTTTGCAGCTAATAGTTTGTGGATGAGGCCTTTGTGCCATACTTTGTCAAAGGCTTTCGCCACATCCAGGAAGATTGCACCTGTGTGTTGTTTCCAGTTGTATCCAGTAGTTATGAATTCTATAATTCTATGAACCTGTTGTGTTGTGCAGTGGCCTTTGCGAAATCCGAATTGTTCTTTTGGGATTAGGTCGATCTTGTCCGTTTCATTTTGTAGGCGGTTCAGAATTACCTTTTCCGCGATTTTTCCCAGATTTGATAGGAGGCTGATAGGTCTGTAGTTCTGGGGGAATTGAGGTGCTTTTCCGGGTTTGTGAATGAGGATTACATCTGCCTGTTTCCAGCGAGTGGGGAAGTAGTTGAGTCTGAGCATTGCGTTGATGATCGCCACTAGGTGCATAACTGTTTTATGGGGGAGTGCTTTTATGGTTTGGTTTGAAATCTCATCAGGACCTGGGGCCTTTCTGTTGTTGAGGCTCTTGATGATTTGATGTACCTCTTTTGGTGTAGCATAGCTTGTATTGTCTTGGCTGCTGGTTTGATGGAGTGCACAGCGGACATGCCTGTGTATTTTTTCAATGAAGTGCAAGTCTGCATGCGCATAGTTTGGGCTGAATTGCAGTTCCAGGGCGTCCGCGAAGGCTTCTGTTTTCTCGTCGTCTCTGTAGGCCATTCCCCTTTCTCCCTGGATTGGCTGAATGTTGGGGCGGTCGCTGCGAAGGGCTTTCTTCATTTTCCACAATGAGTTGTCTTTGGTGTTTAAGGAGCTTAGCTTCTTCTCCCACAGCTGGTTTTTGTGATCTTTGATCGCGTATCGAACAAGGTTTGTTGCCCTGTTTAGCTCTTGTCTATCCTGGGGGGATAGTGTTGTATGGTACCGGCGTCTGATCCTGTTTTTGCTGCGGATGAGCTTTAGAATCTCTTCTGGAAGCAGGTTGGCTTGAGCCGGAGTGGTAATGGTGGAAGCTGCTGCTAGGCCAGCTTGGATTGTGCATTCCAGTTTTCTGATCGTTGTATCTATTTCTTTAGGTGAGGAGATGGTTGGAACGGGTCCTGTGAGGTTGCAGAGGATAGCATTCAGCTTTTTGAAATTTGTGCAGGACTGCCTGGGGATGATTTCTGTTTCCCCGCCTAGGCTTAGTAGTACAGGATTGTGGTCGGAGCTTAGATCATTGACTACCTGTAACTGGAATTGGTGCGAGGTGTTCCTAAAAATGGCTATATCCAGCACATCAGGTCTTCCCAACGGTCCGTAGTGTGTTGGTTCGGCGTGACCTGCTATGATGATGTTTCTTTTCATAGCGAACGTGTGTAGGCTTTTCCCATTGTTGTTGGAGTTCCTACTGTTCCATGCAGGATGTTTGGCATTTAGGTCTCCGGCTACAATTGTTGCTTCATTTGTGTCTAGGAGCTGGGAGAGATCCGAGGCTAGTAGTGGTTTGCCTGGAGGATTGTAGACTGAATATAGCTTTAGGTTACCTGCATTGTTGGTGTTTATCTCAATTCCAGTTTCTTCCAGGTGTGTAGTCGTTGTCTTCTTGATCTCATTGTATCTGATGTCTTTTTTGACAAAGATAGCCGTTCCACCTCCTCTGGCATTGAGTCTGTCATTCCTTAGTAGTGTATGGTTCCTTAGTTTGGGGTTGTCGCAGGGCCGAAGGTGCGTCTCGTTGATTAAGAGGATGTCTATTCTATGTCTTGCTGTAAATTCTTGTAGTTCCAGGAGTTTGTTGTTTAGGCCGTTGGCATTCCAAAATGCGATCTGTATGAAGTTGTTCGAACCAGGTGTATTATTCATTGCTTATCATTGTGAAGATGACTTGAGTGTTTTTTAAGAACTTGTTCGTATCACTCTGATTGGGGTTGGTCTTGCTAAAAGCCGTTAGCATCTCCCCTAGGGTGGCAGCAAGGATAGCAGCTGTGTTCTGTCTGTTGGGCATAGATTCTACTGATTTAGCCTTTGAGGTGACTGCTGCAGCATATGAGCTGTGTGATGTTCGGTGATTGATATCTTCTTCAAGGGGTGTTGCACGTTTTTGAGCTGGTGGAGTGCCTGATTTTCTGTTGCTTGCCAGGTTATCTGGGTGGAGAGTGCAGCCTCTATAGTTGGCTGGGTGTGGGCCACCACAGTTTGCACATGTGGCTGGAGTTGTGCGTGGTTTGGAGCATGTGTGAGTAGGCTGACTGTCCCCGCATTTCACACATTTGTACTCCGCTCTGCACAGTTTCTGTGCATGCCCATATCTCTGGCAGCGATGGCATTGTCCTGCTGTTGCTTTCTTTCTGAGTGGTTCTGTTTTAATCCTGAGATTGCAAACTGTTTTGAGATCGTAAATCCTTCTTTGTTCCTTATTAATTTCCACGAGAACCAGCGGCATGGGACGTTTGTCTGCCCGGTACATTCTTGATATTTTTATGGGCTCCAGTCCTTGAGATCTAAGGTCGATGGCTATTTCTTCGGACGTGATTTCTTCTACCAGTCCTCTAATGACAACTTTTAGGTTCTTTTCGCTTTTTAGTTCGAAAGTATGGTATGGGGTCTTTAGCTCGTCCATCAACTTTGTTAGCCGACGGTAGTCTGATGTCCCTTCGGGCTGGATACGGACTCCTTCGTCGGAGTTTTTGGCTGTTATGAATTTAATCTCGGAGTTTCTCATGGCCTCCGAAATTCTCGACCATTGTTTTTTGTCTCGTAAGATTACCGGTGGGACTCGTTCTTTGATCTGTGCCACTGTGTCCATTGGCTGGGGTTCCAGTTCTTCAGGTGGTGTCTCTTTTCGTCGCTTTTTTCTGCTCACTGTTTGGTAGTCGTCTGGTTCTTCCGGAGTCTGAGTATCTGTGGCTGAGCTGTTGTCTCTTGTTTCATCCTGAGATGTGGTGGGGAGAGGTTCTGAAGGTTGATAGTCCTCAGATTCCACTTCTGCGATTTGATGGATCTCTACTTTACCTGGCCATTTTGTATGTAGGAGGTTTCCTACATGTCGGAAAATTGCAAGTAGCTGCTTAAAGTCTAGTTCATCATAAGGAGTGCTCATGATGATTAAGACTAGTCTTTTACCTTTACCTTACCTTACCTAAAATTTCTGATCACCTGTCTCAATCTTTATCTTTACCTTACCTTACCTTAAACCGGTCTCACCTCTAGATCCATTAAAAACAATACTTAATCACTACTGTATTAATACAAGGAGCACTGATAAACACGTCTGTACTCACTCAATCAATCCACTTAATCCCCCAGTGCGCGCGCTGTTAACTGTTAACTTCTGTGGCTTGATGGATGTCAATCCCGTGGATTCTGATCCCGTCATCGGTATGAAAAAGACTTATTGTAAAGGTTAGCGAGCACTCGGCTCACCCTGATTAGGGCAATGCGGAAGCGCCTGAGCCGAAAGGTAGTGAAGCTTTCGGGCGCTTAGGAAACTCCTGAATGAGTTGCTCGGAATGAGAAGCTGCTTAGGTGAAAAAGTAGCGGTAGTGTTACGAAGCAATGTGGAAATATCTGGGATATCAGCATCGAGATGCATTAGAGCATGTCATTGGGTGATCATGGAGAAGATGACTTGAGCATTCCTGAGGAATTTCTTAGTGTCGGCTTGGCTGGGTTTCATCTTGCTAAAGGCTATTAGCATCTCCCCAAGTGAGGCAGCAAGAATCTGTGCAGAATTTTCATTGTAATCTGTCGAGGCTACGGGTAAAATCCGCGGAGAGACCGCAGAAGCGTATGTTTTATCGGCGGGAACACTCCGCACTGTGACTTCCG
>NW_028328020.1:0-10204 GCF_054136105.1 Typopeltis vanoorti
TTTTTGAAAATGTGCTTGCGTTCCATTCGAACCCAGATTTTTCCCATTAAGGATGTGATTTACCAGCATTATTTTGTGTAAATCTTGCCACAAATGGTACCGCGCTGTATGCGTGAAAAAATTCAAACAAGTCTGATATATTCAGTCGAAAAGCCAAACCTTCGCCCTCCCGATGGTCAAGGGTGATGTTCGTCAGCATTTCGTGTTCCTAAAGGTTCAGCTGGCTCCACAGAGATTGCGAAATGAAAGTTCATTTGATTGCTTGCTTGCATTCGATTTTGCCGCACGCGCTTCTGAAATCTTGTGTAGGTTTGGAGTCGATCATCGGAGTTTTATTTTCCCGCAGATAACAAAGAATTAGTCAATTGAGTGCACTAGCTCAGAGTTGAATATTAAAAAATGCAGATTTGGTTTTAGTGTTTTAAAATCTGTTTTATTACTGTCATAGAAGGAAACGATTTTTAAAAACCAATTATTACCTTGAAGCGGCATTTCTGATATTTCATTAGATTATGTGTTCAGGAACGAGGACCTTCTGGGTGCGATGCTAATTAAATGCGTTTTAATTAGCATCGCACCCATTAATTAGTTATATGCGTATTTTTTTCATCTTCCCATCCATATAGGCCTTCTTTTGTATTGTACCAAGTACTATAAGTCGGATAACTTGGACATTCTGCTCTCGAGAAGACCGAAGATGGTACAATTCGAAGCCGATTCAGACTTGTATTAAGTCGAGTGGTCACGACAGAAGATGAAAATAGTCTTCGGCTAATACTTAATAACTCCTATATTATTATTATTATTATTATAAATTTACAATACCATAGCATTGTATATATAGGAAATAAATTTAAAGAAAAAATAATAATTAAAATAAAAGTTATTTAAGCTTAAGAGCCTGTGTAGCTCAGTGGATGTGGTTTGCATACCACAGCGCTTGACTGCACGAAGGAAGAGTTTGTTTCGAATCTAGTTGTCAACTAGGAGAAATTTTTCAGTCTTTTTTCGACCAGTTCCCGAGTTAGTCGATCTCTGGCACGGGCAAGCGAGTTTTTTCTCCAGGAAACAAGGGTTTTTAGTTGCGTAAACTCCAGAAAATCGACTGCAGAACCCACAGTATTTTCAGACATTAAATATATTGTGCTATTGTTAGAGACCACGAGATGTTGGCACTTGTTAGCCGACTTCTTCACTGCGTATTGATTAATTTGTGATGGCCTTGGGCCAGTTGTCTGTGACTGGCTACCAGTGGAGACTGAACTGACCACTCAGTCTCCAAAAGTTAGGCAGGGCTTATACGGCCTCGTCTACTCCCGATACCGGAATAAAAGGCATTAGCTATAAAAAAAAAAGAACGTATCAAGCAAGATACTTTCCTTAGTAGACATAAGGGCCTAAAATATTTAGTTCCAAAAGCAAATAAAGAAGCAATATCACAAACATTATACTTATTTAGCGCCAAAAGTATTCAACACACTACCTTTAACAATAAGAAATGAAACTAACCCAAACCAATACAAAACTCAAATCAAAGAGTATTTATTTTTCCACAGCAATGAGGAAGCTGTGTTCAAAATAATTGTATAAATTATTGGTTTTTAGCATATTTGTATTCTTAAGTCTTATGTGTAAAACGTAAAATTTAAATGCTATTTAACTGCTTTCTTTTATTTTGTGTCTAATTAACTGTTATGCAACTTTCTCTGTATGATGAAATTTTATTTCATTTGCGATTTTATTATGTAATTATATTATAATAATAATATGTAATATGTATATTATGTACATGTACATATGTGCACATAATGAAAATGCATTACATAAATTTTTATAACTTTATGCTTATCGTAATCTGGATGAGTTGTTGCTCTTAAGTTACACATATGATTATTCAACATATTGTACTATTATAGGAAGATTACAAATAAACACGATTGTTTGATTTGATTTCAAAAAAAAAAAAAAAATTAACTTCAGACCCCTTCATGACTTTGGCTCACCCTATATATATACATTATATATATATATATATATATATATATATATATATATATATATATATATATATATATATATATATATATATATAGAATTTTTTTTTTTTTTTTTTTTTTTTTTATTGTAAACATAACAATCTTATATACAGGATTAACCGGTTTTTGGTTCTCTGCAGTCAGACAGAGAGGTTACATGCTCATACACTTGTTGAGGTATGTTACATCGAAGTCACTTATAAGGCTAATTACATTTTTATTTTTAAAATAAATTAAAGCCATTAAGAGTTATTTTAACATGATAACATAAGATCTTATTTTAACATAAGAACATAAATGTGGAAGAACATAGAAGTTACTATTGCACAATATTATCTATTAACATGAGAGTGCCAGCTGATTAACTTTCGCACTGTTAAGCACAACAATCCTTCTTTCTTCCCCCTTTCTTTTTTTTGGGGGGGGGGGGTAAAGGTGTCACTTCTATGCTGGAAAGTGGATTATAATGCAGTCGCCCTGCTCAGCCAGGAGTTGATTCCGTGGATTCCATTCTTGGTGGAAAAGATCTAAGGTGTTGTTTTCGCTATGGTGGTGATGCTCGTGTAGGATCCGACATCTCACCTTTTGTTGGAAGGCTGCAGTGAGTTGGTCAGTTGCCTCTCTCTGTGAAGTTGCTGTGCTGTCTGGTCTTGTATGTATGAGGTAGAAGTTGTATATTACCGCTTTTGCGGTGATGAAAAGGTAATTGCAGAATGAATGGTTATTTGACTCCACATGGACGAGATTGAAATATTCCTCTTCTGTATGAAGATTACCACAGGTAAGAGCTGCCGTTTCCCGAGTCAAACTGATTAATTTAGTGTTGACTGGGCATTCCAAGTAGATATGCCGGACCGTTCCTAATTGGTAGCAGAAGAGGCAGTTATCTGAGACGTTTGAGTTAAATTTTCGTAATATAGTAGGAGTGGGTAATATATTATGCCACATTCTCCACTGAATATCTGCGTCAGGTTTGATGGCTCTTGTGCGATATGGTAGATCCGGCTTCTTACCATCGTGTTGTGAAAGATGGGTTCCATGAGGATTTCAGGTAGGGAAGCTGTCTTCACTGTGTGCTGGAGGTTTAGCTTCTTCCATCGTCGAAGGGCATCTTTGTAGAAATTTGTTAAATTTACAGGCACTTGAGCTGTTGTCATTCTTAAGGTGGTGGAGAGAGAGAGACCTCTAGTGGCAGAAGTGAAAATATACTCAGTGGTGCATTTGTGTGATATTTCCTGTTGTAGGGCATTTATGAGAAATCGAGCGCGGAACGTTGTTATCCTGTTGTCAATGGAGATCAACTTTTGTCCTCCATCTTTGAGAGAAGTACATAGCTGGGAGTAGGAAAGCCAGTTTGTTTTATTCCATATGAATCGATATATGGTTGACTTTATTTGTTTGATGAATTGCACTGGTGGCGTAAGAATCTTTAGTGTATGCCAAAGGACACTGGTGGCTATTTGGTTAACGATTATTGTTCTCCCTCTTGTGGAGGTAGAGGCTCGTATTGCTGCCCACTTTCCTAGAACTTGCTTGAAACGCTTGTTTAGTGTTTCCCAGTTCTTATCCACATAAGAGGATGTGTTTCCTAGGTAAATCCCCAGGTATTTGTTTCCCTCTGTGGACCAGGTACCAGACATTGGGGAGTCGGTTCGTTTTTCCATTTGCCACACCACAGTCCTATGGTTTTATGTGTGTTTAGTTTGGCTCCTGAGATTGCCTGATATTGTTGGTATGCCATTTGTATGTTATGAAAGTCCTCTTCTTTGCGGGCTATGATTGTAACATCATCAGCATATGCTGTCAGGGTTATGGTTTGGTAGGGAAGTTTAGGGCGGCATGCTGAGTCTACACAAAAAGGGTTCGATGGCAATTGTGTAAAGAGGACCGGAGAGTGGACAGCCTTGTTTAATACCTCTGCTGTATGGTGCAGTTATGGTAAGCCTGTTGTTTATTTTCATGCAAAACTGTGCCTTGGCATACAACATTTTAATAGAGTGAATGATGCCTGAGCCAAAGCCAAATGCTTTCAAGCAGTTGAAGAGGTAAAGGTGTTCAACGCGGTCGAAAGCTTTTTCTTGGTCTAGTGTTACAAGACCCATTGTTTCACTGTTGTTGTTCGCTTTGCTTATGAGATCCCTTATAAGGTGTAAGTTTTCGTGGATAGATCTTCCAGGGATGGAATAGCTCTGATGCCTATTTATTATTTCGCTCAGAGCGGGTTTAAGTTTGTTGACAATGGCTTTGGATATAATTTTGCAGTCGGTGTTTGTGATAGAGATGGGTCTCCAGTTTCCTAGTTTCGTCGCGTCTCCTTTCTTTGGAATGAGTTTGATAACTGATGTTGTCATATTGAGTGGAAAGCCATTGGTATTCGCTTCGACAAATACTCTGTAGAGGATAGGTCCAAGCTGTTCCCAGAAGGACTGATAAAATTCAGTGGTGAGCCCGTCTATGCCAGGAGATTTATCTTTAGGTAAGGAGGTGTAGGCAGTTTTCAGATCGTCTAACGTGATAGGGAGTTCTGTGTTACTCCTTGTTGTTGGTGAGAGTCTTTTCACATCGGAGAGAATAATATTCGTGGCCTCCATAGATGTTGGGTTGGCTTGGTACAAATTTTTGTAGTACTGCAAGGTATATAAGAGGATTTCGTCATGATTTTCTATGATGTTTCCATTATCTGTTTTAATAGCAGATATAGTGGTGCACTCTTGTTGGCGTTTTTCTAGTGAAAAGAAATACTTTGCAGGGGCATCTGCGAAGTTAATATGTCTGCGTCGTGCTCTTATTAGTGCTCCTCTTGCAGAGTGCTCTAGGTGTGAGCGTATGGTGGCTTCTAATGACTGGTATTCTTCAGATTCTGGATGATGCAATTGCTGTTGTTGTTGCAAATTTTTAAGGGCTGAATGCTTATTCAAATTTCTTCGGTGACTATATTTTTGGGTGAATACCTTAACTTTGGATTTAAAAAGTGACCACCACTCGGAAATTGATTGTGAAGTAGGTATATCTCTGATGAGAGTTTCGACATAGATTTTAGAGGTTCTGAGATATTCTGTATCCTTTAGTAGGCTGTTGTTAAATATCCAGTATGCTCCTCCTTTGTATCTGGTGTGTCCAGAAAAGCAAATGTTAAGAAGGATGGAATCATGGTCTGATGCATGAGATGGATGGTAAGTGACTCTCCTGATGTAGGGTATTGTGTGCATCGATGTGTAGTATCTGTCGAGCCGTGCCTGGTATAAGACACTGGTTGGACCACCTTTGTCTCTAAAGGAGAACATTTTCTCATGTGGGTGCAAGTGTCTGAAGGTGTCAGTCAGCTCGAAGTCATTTATTACATCCTGGAGAAGCTGAGCTAGTGAGTGTCGATGTTCTTGGCATTGCTGCCTGTCCATTGCAGGATCCAGAGTGCAGTTGAAATCCCCTGCCAGTATGATATGGTCGTTGACCTTGCTGAGGTGGTTTCGCACAAACTCCAGTACCTGCACTGCAAGCTGGTCATTTTTTGGGATGTATTTGTTAATGATATATATTTTCTTTCCTGTCTGAGTTGTAATGAGTGCATATATTGCACACCCAGGAAAGGTATCGATTATTTCTACTTTTAGAGCGCTGTTTTGGTGAATTCCAATGCTGACTCCCGATCCATGAAGTTGTGTGGCAGGACAGTGGTGCATGGTATAAGGCCAGTTCTTCCAGTGTAGATATGAAGCTTTGCTGTTGCAATGGAAGTTTGTTTCCTGCAGCATAACTATTTCTGGCCGGTGGGCAAGGATATGCTGCAGGACCAGCCTGTTTCGCAGTGGTGTGGCACATCCTCTAGCGTTTAGTGAGAGAAGGTTTATTGAGGTGCTCATTATTTTTATGGTTTAGTTTTATTTGGTGCGGTAATCCTCACTTCCTTTACGGATAGTTACGCTGCCGCTGGGAATCAAGCCCGTTTATCAGGTAGTATATCCTTTTCCTGAGATTGGTGTTTTTTCTCCCTCTTTTTCCTGCCAGAATAGTTCTTAATTCTTCCAGCTGGGTGATAAGGCCACTGATGTCAGCGGTGTAGTCATAGGCTGTCAGCAGTTTTTGTGAAGAGCCTCGAACTTTTTTAAGAAAGCTCTGAAGCTGCTCACTTGTAAGTGGGCCTTCAGTGTGAGGAAGACCTGCATTTCCAGTTTCCTCTTCATCATCTGAGGACTCAAGAAGCTCGATCTCTTCGTCCCCCTCTACAGGCTGTTGGGAGGGTTCCAGAATGCTTGGAGGCAAAGGTTCCCTGCTGCAGCTGCGCTGGTTTGTCTTTGGCTTTTTTTTCCGTTTTTGTTTCTTGCTCCTCTTCGTTATTTGTATCTTTATCAGAGTTAGTTAGTTGTCTGTGTTCCGTTTCCTTTTCTCTAGGATTGCTTTTAATCGATGTTGGTGGAGGTTCTTTCGAAAGTTGTGTTTCTTTAGTGCTACCACTTGATTTTGTCTCCTCGGTACTGGACTGAGAGCTGTTTCCTTGAGATCTTTGTTGTTTGTTAGGGATGCTCTGTGTTTTGGGGTTGGCTGCTTGCTGCTTCTGATTCTCTGATCCGCTAGGGTTAGTGGTATTGTTAACCGGTTTCTCATTTTTGGGTATATACGGGCATAACTTCCTTACATGGCCTTCTTCATGGCAGTAAAAGCACTGAGCAGCAACAGTAATATAAAAGGTGTAGGGTACTCCGTCTATTTCTGTGTTGATTATTTTGGGTATGGAGCCGATTGTATTGTCGCCAAAGTGCATTAGAGCCTGTCTTCTAAAGCTCTTGATGTGAGCGAATTCAGGCCTAGTTGTAGAGGCGCGTAGCGTTCGGATTTTACCTGTCACTGCGCCGTATTTTGATAGTAATCCGCGAAGCATTTGATGGCTTATTTCCGGTGGGGACATTTGAAACTGTTACTTTTGTGGGAGCAAGTGCGATTGGTGAGACATTCACGTGGCATGCTCCGATGTCTATTCCCTTTTCAATTAATGTCTCAGACCAAGATGCGTTGCTGAAGTACATTTGTACGGTTCCGGCAACTCTTGAAATGTGAGTTATATTTTTTGGGGGAACATGTTGAGCTACTGCGTCTAGATACTTTTCCAGTGGGGTATTTTCGATTGCGAAAATTACAATTCCGTTATCTCGGGAAAAACGGTTGGCTAGGTGAACATTTGTACGCGGGGTGGTCGTTGTTGCAGTAGTATTAATTCGCGCGGAGGTATTAGCTACAATGTTGGCATAAGAGACAGAGAGTACTGACCTTTGTCCGTTGTTGTCCGGGGGGCTGAGACTGATGTCTTTTCCTTCTCTGGAGCTGTGTCTGGCGTCTTTTCCTTGATCGGAATTCTGCGACCTTTGACCGATTCCTGCTGAGCTCGGGCGTGGACCGGCTGCTGCTGGTGGTGATTTGCTGTGGTTTATACTGGCCATTGCTTCGGGGGAATATGGGGAAACGCAAGCTATCACAAATTCCCGGTACTCGAAGGCATACCGTTGTAACAATAAGCACACGAACAAAGAAGATTTTAAAATTTTAAATAACTTTTCCTAGCTTCACTAAATTAGAAAACTAATTTTTTAACGCGATAGATTAGGTGCTTACGATTATGTAGGTATAAATCTTGAAGTTGATTGACGTATTCGACCGCACAAAATACAACTTTAGGCAAGAGCGACTTTGGGCACGTCTGCACACTTCAGCGTCGCTAGATATATATATATATATATATATATATTTTTTTTTTTTTTTTTTTTCCCTATCCATAAACCAAGCTTTTATTTAAAAAAATAATGATAAAAATGTACATTTTTTTAGCAGTTATAATATTCTAACATTCCTCTTGTGTATAATAAAATTTTGGGACAAGTATGCCTTTGTATACAATATTAATAATTCTATTCATTGCATATAATCAAATCCCATAAATATATTGTGTATTCTTCCGGGAAGCAACCAAAATTTCTTCCACAGTAACCCCAGTTTTCAATACAGCTATCTGTGCAGCAACATGTATTGCCATCCCAGGATGTGAGGACCTTAATTCTTGGGGCATAGCTCTGGGAAGAAAATAAGGTGCATCTGTTTCTAACAACAAACGGTTCAGAGGAATCCTCCTGACAACTTCATGAACTTCTTTTGCTGAAGGAAAGGATACAATATTTGTGAAGCCTAGACATAAATTTGGAAATGTTCGTAACCCTATGCTTGCTTCTTGCCAATTTCCAGTAAAGCAATGTCGGTGGATACGATAATTTTTAGGAACAACTTCTTCGAGAATATTTAAGCAGTCCTCATGAGCATCTCGACAGTGAATTACAAGAGGAAGATTATGTTGCAGTGCAATCTTAAGTTGTTGCCTAAGCACCAACTTTTGAATTTCTTTGTTGCAGAAGTTTCTGGATGAATAATCTAATCCAATTTCTCCTAAAGCAACAACATTAGGATTGTTAAGAGCAGTTTCAAGATCTTTCTCTTTCTGAGAAGTATAATCCTCAGCCATGTGTGGGTGACAACCAAAAGCACCCCATACACCTTTTTCATTTAAAATATCTTCCCATACATGTTTCTTTCCAAATGTTTCTGGATCACAAAAAACTGCAATACACCCTTCATAACACTGTGGATATGTGTCTATATGTAAAGTTCTGTACTCTGAGTAACTGCCTTTGAAATTTTGTTTCCGAAAAAGAAAATCTATATGGCAGTGGGTATCAACAAGTCCAACACCAGGTTCAATGGTCCTAAGGCTAGTAACATTATATCTTGGAAGAGAAGTATGATTATTGAATCTTCCAGTTGTAGTTGCCTGTGGAGTTAAATATGCAGGTCTGTTTCCATTTTTTAATGAATCACCTGACCAAGTATGAGTTTTCTGGTGAGAAGAGCGCTGATTTTGATCAGAGGTAGATATACAGTCTGAAGTTGGAGTAGTTATTTTGTAAGCAACACTATTCAATTTCTGCCGTTTTATATTACAGCGGTCATCAAAAGGATAAGATGTTCTCACATGCTTTGAACTGGATGGCACAGTGAAACTCGATGAATTATCTTGAACTCCTCTCTTCTGTGTAGGAGTTGAAACTGCATTCATATTGTGATTCAAGTGAGAAAGCTTAACTTTAAAAAAATTTATGATCCCTAGAAATTTTGGGAGATGTGTCAGATTCTTGTAAGCTGATTTGAGGAGATGATGTATTTGAATGGAAGGAATAATATCCCACTTTGGAATTCAGTAACTTTATCTTTCTATTTAAACACATTTCCTGTTTTTCCATACAATTCTTGTTTCCAACTGACTGCTCTGTTGTAGACCTTTCAGACTGCTCTTCTGATGAAGTTTCTTCTTCACTATCCTCGTCTGTTATATTCTCATTCCACCTATCTTCCATGGTGTCTTTTCCAGGCTGAACTGCTTTATTATCTGCTTGGATACTACTACTTCTATATACCAAATGAAAATTTTAAAGGAGAGTTTCCTTACAACAGACACAACCGCGGTCAAATTTCCCGGTACATTCGTTATAGATATTTTTTTTTTTTTATTTAACTTGTTAAAATAAACATTACACGATAGGCAACAATGACTATTTACATATTATAAGTATATATTTACAGAGAAAGAAAAAAAACATTTTCCTTTCGGGTGTACAATAGAGATATAAATGAATATTCAAAATTAACAGTTCAGTTTCATTCTGAGTTATCATTCAGATGGAGCACATTGTCGTCGTCAATCCAGAAGAGGGTACCAGTTGGATTCCACTCCTCTAGGAATTTCGCGACAGTTCTTGTTTCTTTGAAGTGCTCAAGTTCCAATAGAAGCCTGCTTTTTAGTTTCCGACGGAGGATGTGCATGAGGGTTTGTGCAGCTTCAGTGAGCGATGGGTGCTGGTTACTTCTTGTCTGTTTTAGGTAAAAGCTGTAGATGACGGCCTTAGCGCAGATGAAGATGAAATTGCATGTTCTGTGTCTGTTTTCTTCTGTGTGGACTAAATTCCAGTAGTCTTCTTGGCTGTGTGTGTAGTTACAGGTGCTAGAGGCGGTATTCAGGGCATAGGTGATTATCACTTTGTTTGCAGGGCAGGTCAGATATGTGTGTTCCAGGGTGCCTGAAACGTCACAGAATGGACACAGATCCGTTTCTCTTAGCTTAAATTTGTAGAGCT
>NW_028328021.1:0-10105 GCF_054136105.1 Typopeltis vanoorti
TATATATATGTGTATATATATATATATATATACATACACACACATATATATATATATATATATATATATATATATATATATACACAGGTTCCGTAGAAGAAAAGGCGCCTAAAAGATGTCAAAAAATATGAGATAAGAGTTTAAAAGAACAATGAATGGTACAGAATGGTACATATAATTATGAATGTACATTGTTTTCCATTCGGGCCCCTACAGATCTTCCCGGAAACGAACAAATAAATTCTGAAATTGTATCCTGGACCCGATTACAGTGATATAAATCACTGTAATTTTTTATTAAAATTTATGAAAATATACCTAAAATAGTTCTTCTTTAGTTTTTGATGTGTCATAAATCAACTTATAATTAATTGTTGAGTTCTGTGTAAGAGCCATATCCTATTTTTAATCGGATCGGATGCATGTGGTCTGGCCCTAAAAGTCTGCTTACTACTGATAACTCATTCTTCTCGATATTTGAGCCTGTTATATTAGCTGGCTGTTAGGGCGGCGTCAGCGACACAAAATATACTGCAATACACGTCAGCGATACAAAATAACATTATACTGCGAACTGTCGAGTCCAATGCGAAACATTCTTGTAAAATTCTCTTATCTATTTTCGTTGAATTTTCCTTAGAGAAATAAGTAAGCTAAGTAGAACTAAGTAGAAATTCAAAACCAAATTTTTCAACATTTTGTTCACAACAGCAATTACTTCAATGAAGGAGCGTTTTGATTCATTTATTAGCTTTTTGAAGCCCTTTGAATTTTGTACAACATTACAGAATGTGATAACATGGAAGACCAACAATTGGAAGAAAAATGTAGTTCTTATGAAAAAGCATTAAGTGACAAAGAAAACAAGGACATTGAAGCAGAAGAACTGCAAATAGAGCTGAAATTATTATCTAGAAAAATTGAAGAAAATAGTACACCAGAAATGGTTTTGAAGTGTATATAACAACAACCTTGAAGAACTCTTTGCAAATTCACTGATTGCACTGAGAATACTGTTGACTTTGCCCGTTTCAGTTGCTAAGGGAGAGAGAACATTTTCTAAATTACAATTAATAAAGAACTATCTGCAATCAAGTATGAGTCAAGAAAAACTAAATGGTTTGGCACTAATTTCAATAGAAAATAATATTGCTCAGTCTATCAACATTGATGTACTGCGACAGGATTTCGCTAAAACGAAAGCCAGACGAGTTTCTTTTAGCAAAATTAATGTAAAGAATATTTGAATAAATCTTTTTTTTTTTTATATTCGTATGGAGTTTCCTCCCTTTTTCTCCCCCATCCCTATTGGGGCGAGTTGAGCCCCCTAATGGGGGGTTAAGTATTTATGGCTGTAGATCCGTATGTGTTAATGTGGGCGGTTTGCCTGCTTGCGGGAAAAACGCCAGTGGGGGAAAAACCCTACTGCCCGAGCCCAAGACTGGCTAACTTGGCTATGGCTGAGGAAGATCCTCAAATTCCTCACGTCTTTGACGGGAATCGAACCTGGGACACTCCTTCCCCCAGTCATATGGTTGCGAAGTGCGCAGCCACTAGGCTAACCGCGCAGACAATAAATCTGTTAACTTTATTTTACTATCTTATATTATTTTGAAAATTTATATAACTTGAAAAAATTTGTATAAGTAGGACTGATCCGTAGATAACATTATACTGTAAAGCGGTTTTCATTTGTTTTTCATTTCCTGTTTGTTTTATTCACACTTTATTCAAATAAAACTTTTTTGGTAAAGACGCGTATATATATATATATATATATATATATAGTAAGAGAGAGAGATCTGTTGTAGCTTATTCATTTTGACCATGTTCTTTAATTACTTTGAATACTATTAAAAATTCTGTAAGTGAAGAGCTTGCAAATAGCTGCAGACTGGAAAACTAGAATATTTCATTGTGTAGGCTTCTATGGAGATAGGGAACTTTTTTTCTTTTTTTTTTTATTATAAAAAAAAAAGAAAAAACAAAGATGTCAAATAGAAACTATGTTTTTATTTCAACTAGTTTCATGAAATGCTTTGTTTTACTTAATCAATAACATGAATAAACTAAAAAAATAGACAGCAACTGATATCAGTTGCCAGCCTAGTTGAACGACTGATTAGCATACGCGTTCTCCAGCCAGCAGGTCACAGGTTTGAATCCCACTGTGGTCATGGATAGCCTTTAGATCCCACTGTGGTCATGGATAGCCTTTAGGTTTGAAATGGATTTCATCATCTGGTGTGAGACCACCACTTTATTGGAGGCCTGAAGTGGCTTGAGAAAGTTCCATGTTTGTTCTCCAGAGCAGGGTTTCCAGACTATGTAAAAATTACAAAAAAAAAAAAATATATATATATATATATATATATTTTTTTTTTTATGATAAAAATGAGGAAAAAACTCCTTAGCCCACCCATGGTACAAATGCACAATAGGTTTACTAATAACTTTTCATGAGTGGGAACAATGAAAGTGTACATTTGCTGTTGTGCTAGCTGCTGGTTTGTGGGTTGCTGTGTATTACTAATAGATACAAGTGATGGATCAAGGAAGACCAGACTTGATATAAAATCATCCCTCGTTACTGTAGAGGAGGCTTCATCATTTCAGCTGATCCTTAGACTGCTCTTGAGTAAAAATGGTAATCAATGTGGAGCATTTAAGTTTGTTGCCATTCTGCTAGTTGTTTTGTTTCTATTGTATGTGCTGCCAGCCCTGATTTGCGATTTCTTTCATTCTCAGTGTCCTTGAAGTGTTATGATCTGCATATCTCACCAGATCTGCCATTCTGTCCTATGTAGTGTAGACCACAATTGCAAAAGTTCTTATAGATACCTGGTTTTTTGAGTGGTGGATGTGGAGCTGTAGGAGGTTGTTTCAGGTGTTTATAAATTTTGTTGATTTGGTACAAGACAACTTTTAAGTTTTTGATATAAAATAGCAAAGCAGTCTTGCTATTTTATATGTGATTGAATTGTGTATATATATGGAAGAATCACTGCTTTTTTGTATTCTTGGCTTTTTTGTTCTGATTGTTTTGGAGGTTGAAATAGCATATTTTGACTAATGTTCTGCTGTAGCTAAGAATTTAATTATTATTATTACTTAACACCTCCAGGGAGCCCGAAGACTCATCGAGGGAGGGCACCTACTCTACAACCGTGTCTCCACCACTTCAATCCACAACTACAACGGACTGCAACTACCATCATCATATACACCAATGCCATCTACCGCCCATCATCACCACTAGTATTTTCACAATCAATAACAAACATCCACGCCCACAGTGGGATTCAAACCCGCAGCCTTTTGGCTGGAGAGCAGATACACTAACCACTCGGCCAACCAGGCTGGCAAATTTTATTTGCTGGCAAAATTTAAGTTACTATAACTCTTTCTTTTATCTGTATTGGTGGAAATAATGTAGGCTCTGTTTCGTAAGGAACAGATGATGCCTTATGAGATAGAACCTACATAATTTCCGCCACCTGGAAACATTATATGGGTGGTGATGAGCAGTTGCATGCAGGTAATGTCCTGTGTAGTTGATTTCCTGTAGACTGAGAAGTTGAGTGTGTGTTGTTCTGATATCTCAACTAGTGTACCTAAAAAAAAAAAATGGTAAAGACCTATTTCTTTTTAACTAACTCAACTGAATTTAATCTAAGGATGAATGTTGTTCAGGAAGGTCACTTGTGTAATAGTACCGGTCAAATGATACAAGTATCATTTGACCGGTCAGCTAACATAGGAGGAAGGAGAGAGCCCATTGCTAGTTCTTTTTGTTCAAAAAAAAAAAATCTTCAAATTTGTTGATACAGTGTTTAAAAAGCTCTATGTCTGGAGTTTTTTTTTTTTTTTTTTTTTTTTTTTTTTTTTTTTTTTCCCACGAGAATTATGTCTGGTAAGAAGAATGAAAGAAAGCACAAATCAGGGCTGGCAGCACATACATCAGAAACTGAACACAAAGTAGAATGGCATCATAGTGAATGCTGCACATTGGCTATAATTTTTACTTAAGAGTATTTAAAGAATCATAAATGATGAAGCATCTGCTACAGTGTAACAAAAAAACAAGGGATGATTTTATGCCAAGTCTTCTGTAATCTATCGTGATGCACTTGCACCTACCAGTAGTATACAGCTGGCTGCTTGACTTAGCATACCTGCTCTCTGATCAACAGGCTGCAGGTTTGAATCCTGCCATGGACATGGATGCTTATGATTGTCTTTAGGTGGCAGATGAATTTCATTGCCCAGTGTGATACCCCCCCCCCCCCTTTTTTTTGGAATGATGAAGTGGCTTGAAAAGCTCTTTGTTTGGTCTCTATAGCTTCTTTTCCAGACTATATAAAAATAAAATTGGTAAAATAGAAAAATAAAAATCATTAACCCATCCATGGTACACAATGTACTGTAGTTTTGCAAATAAACTTTTTTGGGTGGGAGTGATATATTATGCTCTATTAAAATAAATGTTATCTTATTCTGATGTTCTGTCTTATAAACTTTAGGCACATACTCGTGAACTGGTGATTTCCTGATGAAGTGAAACAAAGTATTTCACAAAACTAGTTGAAATAAAAACATTTTCTATTTGGCTTTTTTTTTTGTACTGAAAAAAATATAGTTCTGAAAAGTAGAATATTTATTTATTTAATAAAAAGTAACTGTCTAAACAATATCTTTATAACTTTACAAAAGCACAGACAGCACCACTGATCACGTTGTGGAACTCCTATTGACTTACTGGGACATATCGTTAAAATCAGAAGAGGGTGAGTAGTTTTTGCATGGCAAGTAAGGTTTGCCTAATTTGTCAAGTACCATAAATAATCTTTCTTTTTTTTTTCTGTATATATATTTAATACGTCATCATCATCATTCATTTCAAGGATTTAGGCTAGCATGGCCTGTTCGGCCTTAGAAGTCATCATTTAAGAGGACGTCCTGGTTTTCTTTTTCCTAATGGCTTGTACTTGAAGGCTTGTTTTGGTAATCTTTCTGTTTTCATTCTTTGAACGTGTTCCATCCATTTATGTTTATATTTTTTAATTTTTTCTATTACTGGTTCTTGGTTTAATTCTTTCATAATTTCTTCATTTCTTTTGTGATCAAATAGGGTATACTTTGCAGTTTTTCTCATAACCTTCATTTCTGCTGTTATTAATCTTTGTTTGTCTTTTTGTTTTATTGTCCAGATTTCGCTTCCATACATTAAGACTGGTAGGGCTAATGTATTGTATAATTTTAGTCTGGTTTGTTTTTGAACTAGGTTTGGTGTAAATATAGAGTTAATTACACCTGTTATTTTTAAATATGTTGCAATTTTTAGGTTTATATCATTTTTATTTTCATATGTGATCATACATCCTAGGTAGTTGAATGAATTCACCTGTTCTAAGATCTTGTTATCTATTACTATTCTAATTCTTGCTGGATCTTGTCCTTTAAAGGCATAGTTTTTGGTTTTTCTGTTGATATTATCATACCATAATCTTTGGCTATCTCATTTAGATCTAAAATAGCTTTCTGTAAGTTATCTTCAGAATTTGTAATTATTATTTGGTCATCGGCAAAAAGGAGAGTGTTTAAGTTCACTGTAGGAGAAAGTTTAATTCCTTGATGTAAATTTTTATTCCATTTTATTATTATTTCATTTAAGTAGATATTAAAAAGAGTTGCTGAGAGGGGACATCCCTGTCGAACCCCTTGGTTTATCTCTCTCGTATATGATAGCTCATGATTTAATCTTATTTGTATTTGATTATTTTCATATATACTTTATACATGAAGAAGAAAAATTGGTTCATTTGGATTGACTGTAGCAATGCAAAAATATTTTTAGTTTTTGGTAATGTGCTGTGCAGACTAGTATTTCAGAAGTTGGTACATGCTTATTATCTAAGACTTCACTGACTTTGCTTTATCACTGAAAACTTATAATTTTCTTCCTTTATAACTTTCTAACAGTACACTGGCTATACTAGAAATTGTTCATTATGATTGGCTATAAAAGCAAGAAATACTGTTTGAACAGAAGTTACTTTTTAGAAGTAGAAATTGGACAATAAAACTTTTTTTTTTCTCTCAATTTTTTTTTTGTAGGTCATTATTGCATGCCATATGAAGGAGTTCAGCTGACATCTCGCCCACAGCTGCTTACAACAGAAGAAATAATTCACTTAGCAAGTATTTTCAAGAAACTAGGTGTCTCCAAAATTAGGTTAACTGGTGGTGAGCCTCTGATTAGGAAAGACATTATTGACATTGTAGGTGAGCTTTTAGCAATTGAACAGTTGATACTTGTTATGTAGGCAACTCTCACAATGGTGTTTGCCTTTGTGAGATTTTGCTGTGTAGTGGCAAATAGCATTATAACAAACTCACTTGGTATAATAGACTTAAAAAAATCCTAACCAAATCCCTTAATGCACAATGCTATTTTGAAGGAAATTCATCATAGAAAACTATCCACTGTAACAAGCTGTTCCTGTGGGCTCTGAGTTTGTTATAGTGTGAGTTGACTGTATATCTTTTGAAAGTGTTTGCTACTGCAGAGGACCTTTTTTACCTCATTTACCTATTTTTCCTTTCTGTCTAATGATCAAACTGAAAATTATTATTTTCAGATGACCTCTGTAGTATCAAAGACTCATCATGGGCATCTGTTATGCACACAGTTCATCATACCATGCTTTAAATACATTCACGTTCTCTGTAGTCACCATGCTCTTAGGCAAGGCATTCCAATCATTCACCTCACCACTTTCCATGCAAAAAAAAAAAAAAAAACCTTGCTTCTCATTCCTTTGTTCATATCCTTCTCATAAAGCTTCCATGACTGACTTCTTGTTCTCCTCCTATCTCTCACCATTCTATGAAACTTCAATGTTAATCTGATAAAACACCTTACCAACTTAAATTGAAAGCCAAACGGCTATTTTTCTGGCATCCTTAATAATAATTAAGGGGATACAAATCCCTTGTTGTTCAACTGCCAGTAAGCAAAACTCTAAGATCGAGAACTACGAAGCTATGAGTTTCATATATACCAAAAAACTATCGCAAATCCAAGTGTAAATGACCACTTGGTAGTACAACACCTAGGCAACTCGAAGCAAAGGTGGAGCAAGCTCCCTCACTATCCTTGATATTTTCTCATAATGTAAAAACACAGCCCCTAGGGGATGTAATACTGTAATTACATTATGAGGAGAGGTCACTACCCAGACCGGTTTCAACCTTTTTTGAGGTCTCATCAGTGAGTAGGTAGACCTGGAAGATAACAAGGTTTAAGTGAAAAGAACTTGCATACCTTTACTATACGAATGCCATAAAGGTGTGTTTGTATATTATAACATAAATTGAAAGCCAAACGGCTATTTTTCTGGCATCCTTAATAATAATTAAGGGGATACAAATCCCTTGTTGGTCATTTACACTTGGATTCGCTGAGAGTTTTTCAGTATATGTGAAACTCATAGATTCGTAGTTCTCGATCTTAGAGTTTTGCTTACTGGCAGTTGAACAACAAGAGATTTGTATCCCCGTAATTATTATTAAGGATGCCAGAAAAATAGCTGCTTGGCTTTCAATTTATGGTATAATATACAAACACAGCTTTATCTCATTCGTATAGTAAAGGTATGTAAGTTCTTTTCACTTAAACCTTGTTATCTTCCAGGTCTACCTACTCACTGATGAGGCCTCAAAAAAAGGTTGAAACCAGTCTGTGTAGTGACCTCTCCTCATAATGTAATTACAGTATTACATCCCCTAGGGGCTGTGTTTTTACGTTATGAGAAAATATCAAGGATAGTGAGGGAGCTTGCTCTACCTTTGCTTCGAGTTGTCTAGGTGTTGTACTACCAAGTGGTCATTTACACTTGGATTCGCCGATAGTTTTTCGGTATATATGAAACTCATAGATTTGTAGTTCTCGATCTTAGAGTTTTGCTTACTGGCAGTTGAACAACAAGGGATTTGTATCCCCTTAATTACCTTACCAACTTACTTGTCTGTATCATATTCCCCTTCTTCCTCTTATTCACAAGACTGCAAATTGCATTTTCTCAACCTTTCTTCACACTTAATATTCCAGAGACTAGAAGCCACCTTAGTCGATCACCTCTGGAACCTTTCCAATATCTTTTGGTCCTTTGGAAAACCAGATGACTGAATCTTTGCACATTACTCTATATGTGGCCTAATCAAGGCCTTGTATTATGGAACCTTAATCTCATTATTTCTACTAGTAATCATACTTTGCATCATTGCCAGAATTCGTTGTGCTGTCCTCCACAAGTTTAGTGGTGTGTCATCTAAATTTTAGATTCCTATCTGCCATCATTCCTCTGATCTCTTATTTTTTCCACGTCCTCTAATATATCCCCACCAATTATATATATACTCCATACCATATTACCATATTTTTTTTCTCAATTTTAAAACCTTACATTTTGCCACATTGAACTGGCAGCTTTATACCTGTGCCCATTCACTCAAGCCTATTCAGGTCCTAAAGTGGTGGCTTTAAGCCTACTCAGACCTAAAGCCACAACATCTATTCTATTCCTTATAGTTCTTCCCAACTTTACATCATGTGCAAACAACTAAATATTTTTACTCAAATCTTTTAATTTATATGTTAATGATACTGGGGAAGATTTGAGTAAAAACAGATCCTTGAGGAACACCACCAGCAATATTCCTCTTCTAGGATATTGCTCCCTCACACACAACTTGCTGATACCTGTCAGATAGCTAATCTTTAATCCAATACAAATCTTTTATCCAACCCCACTATTCCAGTTTCACTATCAATTTATCATGTGGCATTCTATCAAAATACTTTGCAATAGTTAAGCATACTACTGTGTATGCATTTCCCTTGTCCAATGCACCTAATCACATTATATAATAAGTAAGCAGATTACTAAAACATGACCTTCCTTTAGCAAATCCATGCTGTCCATCAAAGAAAATACCACTGTTGTCAACCTAATTCTGAATCTTGGTTCTCACTAATCTCTCTTTAGTGGTGTGTCATCTAAATTTTAGATTGCTAGCTATTCATATTTAACACCTGATTCACAGCTTTGCCTATAATTTGAAGCTTGAGTCTTGTCATCTTCCTTATGAAAGTAATACGATTTTGCCATCCTTCCACTACTTTGAAACTTGGCAGATTCCCTGAAAACATATAGTGATATATCATCAGTTCCCACAGCATTATTAACATAAAGTTTGCTCAATTCCCTGTGTACGTCTTGCTCACTCACAGTTAGCCTCTCTTTCTTCCTTTCCACACTCATACTCTGCAGATGTTATAAATTTAGTTTAATCCTTTATCCAAGTGTAAGCAAACAAAGTTTGCACCTGAAAATATTTTCAGGACTGAGGTAAGGTGGTGCAACTCGCAGCAAAGGTGTACCAAGCTCTCATCACTCCTTGTCTCAGTATCTCCCATAATGCAAAGCACATCTCCTTGCGGACATGTATACTGCTATGCATTAAGGGAAAGGCCACTACCCAGACCGGTTTCTACCTTTATTGAGTCTCGTCAGTGGGAGGCAGACTCAAACATGGAGATACTAAGGCAGAAGCAATAGGAGAGGTCATTTGCCTGCCTCCCACTGATGGCCACAATAAAGGTTGAAAACGGTCTGGGTAGTGGCCATTCCCTTAATGCATAGCAGTATACATGTCTGCAAGGAGATGTGCTTTGCATTATGGGAGATACTGAGACAATTAGTTGCCTAGTGTTGTATCATCTTACCTCAGTCCTGAAGATATTTTCAGGTGCAAACTTTGTTTGCTTACAATTGGATAAAGGATTAAACTAAATTTATTATAGTCTAACCAAGTGCAAAATAAACTTCCAACATCTTTCTCTAAATCTGGAGTAATTCAATAATAAGGTGGTACACCTGTTGGCAACTCGTATAGGTAAATATGACCTCTCCTATTGCTTCTGCCTTAGTATCTTCACTGACGAGACCTCGATAAAGGTCGAAACCGGTCTGGGTAGTGGCCCTTCCCTTAATGCATAGCAGTATACATGTCCGCAAGGAGATGTGCTTTGCATTATAGG
>NW_028328022.1:0-10080 GCF_054136105.1 Typopeltis vanoorti
TTGGGCTGAAGGTCTCCTTATCTATGTCTCCCAAATTTGGGGCAGTCTCGTGCAACCAAATTTGTTGAGGTTTGGCATGTTTCTTACGGCTGAGACTGATTCCATGAAAAGTCTTTTAAATTTTATTAAATTCACCAGCATAGCCACTCTGGTCTTGCAGACCGTGCTCTGAGTACATGCCACAGAATACAGTGGAAGAAAGCCACAATAATACACTGTAGGAAGTTCAAATTTGAAAGACTTTTCATGGAATCAGCCTCAGTCCTAAGAAACATGCCAAACCTCAACAAATTTGGTTGCATGAGACTGCCAGAAATTTCGGAGACATACATCAGGAGACCCTCAGCCCAACAGCCAAGAATACCTACATAGCCCACTACGGGGCACCATCAGGACTTTTAGGAGAAACAGTATCTTCCTCGTTTCATCCTCATTTACTGTGTGTAGTGCCTGTGTGCACGTGTCATTGCCAAAATATCGAAAATATATATTAAAGTTTAATTTAATTTATATTCTAGTGTATGTTGTGAATTCCTTAAGTTAATTAATAATCATGTATAATCAACGTTTAAGCCTTTCTACAAGAATTACTATCATCCACGGGGTTCCATCACATACAAGGCCCGGCAATACAGTAAAATGGAGCTGAAGTTATCAAGACAACTGAATTGTCTGACCTTCCTGAAACGCTGCCGGGATAATCAGGTAATCCCAAATTGTGTGAAATTTTAGCACCGTTTCTTTTCACAAAAGGCTTTCCGAATTTATAAACTCGCCAGCTACGCTTTGCTACGGGAACAAATTGCCAACATGAGCGTTCCCCTAGCTGATGCAAACAAAGCTATTCGGGCTCTCGAAGATGAGTTTTCCAACATATTAAATTACGAGCTTTGGTCAATTTTATATGACGTCTTGTGCACTGCAGCAGATATAGAATTTGAGAAAATACAGGGTCGAGATATCAAGAAATTTGAGAAATTAAAAAAGAACTCGACCTCTGAACCAAAACTTCCAACCAACACTGTAGTCAACCTTTCTTCAGTTACCTTGAAGCCTGCAGCACTCTTCGCTCTTTCATGTGGCCAAGCTTCGCCATTGCTCCCAGAAAAATACTGGCCTATGATATAATGATCCAGATTGAACGCAGGATCCGCCACCTTCCAAACCACATCACCAACAATATTAGACTGGATGTAACTTGTGTTGTGTTCTCACCAAAGGAAGACCACCAAAATCCAACATATCCAATAATGAATATACAGCTCTGCAGGATAGGAAAACAAAGAAATAATAATCACCAAAGCGGATAAGGGAAACTTCACTGTAGTACTCAACCAAACGGACTACACAGGTAAACTTAATGCTCTATTATTAGATCGGGCTACTTATCTCCCTATTGAATACAATCCCACCAACTCACAAATTAGAAAACTCCATAGGCTCCCTAAGAAGGTCACTTCTTGGCCTGTAGAAGTTACTAACAAATTAAAACCGTTTAATGCTATACCCCCCCCCCCCCCGTATATATGGACTCCCAAAAATACATAAAGAAAATGTGCCATTATGTCCCATAGTGGATGGCATTGATTTCCCCACATACAAATTAGCTAAACATTTGGCCAAAGAGCTCACACACTATACTGGCAACACACCATCACACATAAAAAACTCAGCCCACTTCAAAGCTGGCATAGAAAACCTTACACTCCAACATACTACCATAATGGTCAATTTTGATGTCTCCTTATTATTCACAAATGTCCTATTCAAGGAAACCTTAGAGCTAATCCAAGCTAAATTTCCTCCCGATATCTCAACCCTATTTCAGTTCACAATGAACTCAGTCTATTTCGTTTGGCAGGGAAAATTCTACAAACAAATAGAGGGGACAGCCATGGGTTCACCACTCTCCCCACCCTTTGCCAACTTCTTTATGGAGACTTTTGAAGAGAACGCCTTAAACTGTGCCCCACAAAATCCAACCATATGGTTTTGCTACGTTGATGATGTGTTCGCTATTTGGCCATATGGCTCTGATACACTCCTCTCCTTCTTAACACACTTAAACAACCAACACTTCAGAATCAAGTTCACCCTGGAAAAAGAGGAAAACACAGCCTCCTTTTCCTAGACACACTAGTCACCCGCCAGCCTGATGGAACCTTGGTTTTCTCAGTTTATAGAAAACCCATCCATACAGGCAGATATGTTCAACAACAATCCCCCCCCCCCAATACACACGCACACACACAACAGTATGGAGTTATTAAAACACAATCAACAGGCTAAACTAATCTGTTTAAATGACAATGCCCTAACCGCTGAACTAAATCACATCCTCAACACTTTCTCAGCCAATGGCTACCCCTCCCTCCCCCCCCTCCCCCAAAAAAAACATTGAAATCAGTAAACCACAATCCCCCCCCCCCCTTCACGACAAGGATTACTCTAAATCCATCACTTTTTCCGTACATCTGAGGCACCTCAAAAAAAAATTACCAAAATCTTTAAAAAATATAATTTGACCTTTTGTTACAGATCATATAGAAAATTGGCATCCCTTATCTGCTCCACTAAAGACCAACCACTTCCCCTAGACCTACCTGGTGTATACCAGATCCTTTGCAGCTATAAGCTGCCCTGCTTTGGCCAAATAGGTAGGACAGCACATATCAGAATTTCAGAACACATGGACTACATCTGTTTTCACCAGTATAGCCACTCTGGTCTTGTGGACCGTGCTCTGGATACATGCCACAGAATATGGTGGAAGAAAGCCACAGTACTACACTGTAGCTAGTTCAAATTTGAAATACCGTATTTTCTGGTGTATCGACGTGTAAAGATGCACTTTTTTACCTTAAAAATTTATCTTAAAAATGGGGTGCGTCTTATATAATGAAGGTAAAGATTGTTTCCTCTTTTCAAAGTCATACGCACTCCCTTTTATGTTCCAAGATCTTTGTAGGTGGTTAATGGTGTAATCAAATTGATGCGTGACATTGACTAAGAACGGGGATCCCCTATTCAAGTTTCGTAATATCTTATCCGAATAATCAGTTACCGATGTTTATCAGTATTGAGTTGATGTGTTGAGATATTTAGTGTTCGGTTTGATATTTCCCCGTAGATTTTAGTGATGGAAAAAAACAGGCGACATTCATATACTTCAAGTTGCAAATTGCAGTTTGTAAAATATACAGAAGAACAGGCAATAGGGAAGCTGAAAGACATTTTGGACCTCTGCCTACAGAAAAAATTATTAGAACTTGGTGTGGTCAGAAGGAGATTTTGTACAATTTGCGTAAAGAAAAGTGCATGGAACGTGGAAAAATTGCGAAGTCGCCAGAACTAGAGACCGAAGTTCTGAAATGGGTGCAAGAAAATCGGCAAAATGGCATTGCCATTTCAACAAAAATGATTCATATACATGCAGTCAAAGTAGCCTGTGAGATTAACATTGAAGATTTTGAAGGTGGTGCGTCATGGTGTTTAGGTTTTTTCCAGAAAATTGTATTAAATTTCTTGGGTCCATCTTATACACTGGAAAATACGGTACTTTTCATGGAATCAGCCTCAGTCCTAAGAAACATGCCAAACCTCAACAAATTTGTTTGCATGAGACTGCCCCAAATTTGGGAGACATACATCAAGAGACCTTCAACCCGATGGCCAAGAATACCTACATAGCCCACTAGGGCACACCATCAGGACTTTTAGGAGAAAGAATAGCTTCCTCGCTTCGACCTCATTTACTGTGTGTAGTGCCTTCATGCACGTGTCTTTATTTTGAGTTCCTTTGAAGATGGCAACATGATCTTGCTGAAATATTCGAAATATATATTAAAGTTTAATTTAATTTATATTCTAGTGTACGTTGTGAATTCCTTAAGTTAATTAATAATCATGCATAATCAACGTATGACCCTTCTATGAGAATTACTGGTGTAGAGAATCTTCACATCTTCCTAAATCATTTAAACAACTTCCACCAAGACATAAAATTTACTACTGAGATTGTAAAAAATGGTTCCCTTTCATTTTTAGACATCAAACTTACTAAGATGTCTGATTCTTTAAAAATCTCAATCTTCATGAAATTAACACACACGGATAGATACCTACATGCATCCTCACATCAATATCCTGCACAAAAGTTAGGTATCATTTCCACATTGGCTCACTGTGCTTGCTCAGTATTGTTCGACGAAGAAGAACTCAAAAATTAAATAACATATCTAGAAAGAACTTTCTTAAATATTGGATGCCTCGCTCTCCCGGAAATTAGGAAGAAATTCAATATTAAAACGTGTTTTTCAACTCTTACAAAACTCAGGTCAGTTCTAAGCCACCCAATACAGGCTCATAATCATTTTCCGTTCCCCAGTGTCTATAAGGTAATATGTGATTGTGGGAGACAATACTTGCCAGACTGAGAAGTCAATCTTCCTATGGCTAGAGGAACATCAGAGAGACATTTCATTTAATCGAGTCAGAGCAAGCGCACTCTCAAGTCATGTCTTGTTTTCAGTGAACACAAACGATGAAGGCCGCCAACACAGAGTAGATTGGATGCAACATCAAACGTTTATATTTGTCACAATGAAGTGGAATGGCACAAACTGCCATTAGGTACCGACGTACGCGAGATCTTATATGCTTGCATTTGCACAACAGTAGAACTGCAGAACAGACTATAACGACAATTCAAACTTAACTCAGTTCACAAGTCTATTATAATAGCACAGTGTTTTTATGGTTTTTTATGTTTTATAATTTGCTTTAAGTGGTCATTTTTGACAAAACATATTGTGTGCTCCATTAAATTAACTTATCTATTTTCTCGGTTTCAGGCAGTCAAAAAAAGATGAATATATACAGAACCAGTGCTAGGGTCTTTGCCGCCCGCATGCACTTTCTAATCCTGTAATGATCCGGGCGCGTGTGTGTGTGTTTCATTTATGATAATAAAAATTTAAATTATTGGACATTTCTTAAATAAATTTTGACAGAACAGCCACACGTTGGTTTGCTAAATGTAATGAACCGGGGGTGTTGACTAGGGAGGATATTCATTAAAATCCCGAATATTCAAAAAATTCTCAAAAGTTTAAAGCTAATTTTGATAAAGCTACTTCACTTTAATCTTTGAATATAATGATACAGGGATTATAGCCTTCTCACCAACCCGAATCGCTAACAGATTCCATGTTGCACATAAACCACAGGACGTGGTTTATGTGCAACATGGAATCTGATATACAGTATCTGCAAAATCTAAAAAGTTTTCCCTGATCTGACAATTCCATTGTCACAGGAAACAAAGCAAATAATAATGGTCATTTGTTGTTTTACTTGCATCAGGTGTGCAGTCTAAAATTATTGAATAATATTTAGATTTTCAAATTGATAATAAAATTGTATCCCTGATTGTGTTACTTAAAGTTTCCAATATTTCTTTTTGACTGTCTTTACTCAAATAATCTACTCTATTGTTTTGTTTTAGGGACCTTTCAACATGAATTTCCATAATGGGATCAAACTTCACAAACAGTTTGACTAATTTTAAAAAATTGCAGTTATTCCTTTCATATACGGTAATTTATCAGATGATCTGCGAAACGCTAAATTTTGGCTACCAAGGAATTTTATAATTTCAATCAAGCATTCTGAAACACTCGTCCAATGTTTCTTTTCCATTTCATACATGCTTTGAGTCTGGCAATCAATACTGGTTTTGTTTTTTAAATTTTTATCAAGTTCTTCAATTTTAAGAAATTTTTCATGTGAGTTAAACTAGTCTCATGTCTATGCAAAGTTGTACTTACATTTCTCCAATCATTATAACCTTCTACAAGATTACTTGATTCAGTAGGTGCGAAAAGTTTGCAACTGTTAAATATTTAATTTGTGGTTAATTAGATGTTTACTTAAATCTATCCTTTCTTACCTAAAACCTTATACAATCCAAATCCTACCGGCTGCACCATTGTTAAATATTTATTTTTCGTTATTTACTCTTTATTCTCCTTTTTTAATCTTATTCTCATATCTACTTTTATATCTAGGATTGTTTTCTCTTCGGATTCTGGCAAATTTATATTATGCTGTGCCAGCCAGTATCCTATAGCAGAAAAGATCCTTGCTCAGGGAGACAATGCTGGAATATGAAGATTACTTACACAACTTCTTACTTAACTGCCGTATAGATTCAGATTATTGCAGTTGTGACCGAAATCTATTATTATATTCACTCTCTAAATCCTTCCTGCCAAAATAGGTTCTATTTTTATAAGTGGTAAGTTGGAATCGTACTCAGGCATGACTCAGGTTCAGGTAAATATGACATGTTTATTTGAATATCTAAAGCACAATACAAAACTCATACACTCAATTATGCTCAATACTAAATAAAACTCGAACTAAGAGATTAACACATTCGAACTAATTAAATCTTATAAGGCATGCTAAACACAGTAATTACACATTGGGATATAAATCAAATGATAATAAGTTAAGCTAAATTCCTTCTAGCAGTATTACTCGTAAGAACAAACTATCAACCATTCTAATGTTACTGAGATACTAAATTCTACCTTTCATATTGCATCAAGTTAATCCTATCACATACAAAACTTCAAAAAGATCTCTTCTAAACAATTCCTCTTACTCACAAACGAGATTAACTTTCTAAATAGTTGCTGTCCACAGAGTTCCTTACTATGAAGTTCTTATTTTCACAATCGTAAACAATCTTCTTTCTTCTAATGAACATTCACACAAAATTAGAGCAATAGCACCTTACCAACTTTTTTTCCACGTCATTTGCACCACGTGTTTGTCTGGATATTTCTCATCTATTTTGGCTGTCTATACGACAATACAAAGGGCGTATCCCTTAAGCGATGCGCAGCCACATCGCCCTACAGCTGTGAGAAGTGGACGAGGGCTACCGCATCAAGGGCGGGTGCGGTTAAAGAAGCGAGCCCAGCAGGTGGAGAGGATGTTGCGAGTGGGAACACTGAATGTAGGAAGCATGACTGGAAGGGAAGAGAGGTGGCAGACATGATGAGGAAGAGGAAGTTGGACATTTTATGTGTGTAGGAGACAAGGGGGAAAGGCAAAGGAACTGGGAGATGGATATAAATTGTTCTACTCTGGAGCGAATAACGAGGGAAGAAATGGTGTAGGAATTGTGGTGTGTGGCAGAATGAAGGGTGAAGTACTGGACGTGGGTAGAAGGAACGACAGGATCATGCGAATGAAATTGGGTCTTGGAGAAGAGCGGGTGGTCGTATTATGTGTATATGCCCCGCAAGTTGGTTGTACAGCAGAGGAAAAAGATGAGTTCTGGAACGTATTAGATGAAGAAATGGGGGAATTGGAAGAAAATGAGATGGTGATTGTCGGAGGAGACTTGAACGGGCACATAGGAAGACAGAATAGAGACTGTGAAAGGGTGCATGGTGGCCACGGAGTGGGAATGATGAACCAGGAAGGAGAGAGGGTTGTGGACTTTGCAGTAGCGTTTGATCTGGCAATTGTGAACTCGTTTTTCTTCAAGAGGGAAGAACATTTGATAACATTTAGAAGTGGTAACAACAGCTCACAAATTGACTATATTTTGACTAGAAGAAATCATCTTAAGGTTGTGACAAATTGTAAGGTAATTCCAACAGATCAAGTAGCACAACAACAGCGACTGCTGTGCACAGACTTTAAATTAAGATCGAAGATAAGAACTTCTGGTTGCCATGGGATGGAGACAATTAAGTGGTTTCGCTTAAATGAAGAGAGTGTGAGGAATCGTTTTAGGGAGAGAGTGTTAGAGAGGATTTCGGATGGACTGGAAAGTGTACAAGATTGGTGGAAACATAATTCAAAAGTAATCCTGAGCTGTGCAATCGAGGTGCTTGGTGAGACATCTGGAAAGATTAGAGAGCAGAAGGAGGGTTGGTGGTGGAATAATGATGTACAAGTGGCAGTGACAGCTAAGAGGAAGGCAAAGCAGAAGTGGGATGAGTCAAGAGTGGAAGAGGACAGAGAGGTGTACAAAGAGAGAAAGCAAGAAGCCAAGAGAGTTGTGGCACAGGCGAAGGCCATGGCATATCAAGATCTGTATGATCAATTAGAAACAAAGGAAGGACAGAGAAAAATTTACCAACTAGCAAAATGTAGAAATAAAGCAGCTAAGGACATCTTACATGTGAGGCAGATCAAAGATGCCGAAGGAAGAGTATTATGGAGGGATGTGGACATAAGAAACAGATGGAAAATATACTTTGAGGGACTTCTGAATGAGGAAAATGCAAGGACTCACAGAGGAGATGGGCAGCCTTCTGAGGGGATGGTGCAGAACATCAGTAGAATGGAAGTAACGGAGGCCATGAAGAGGATGAGGAATGGAAAAGCGGTGGGCCCCGACAGAATTCCAGTGGAGGCATGGAAGGCACTGCGTAATAGGGAATTGACCTGCTGTGGGACCTGTTCATGAAAGTTTGCCAACAGGAAAATATACCCGAGGAATGGAGGGAGAGTACTCTTGTTCCCATCTACAAGGGTAAAGGGGATGCACAAGACTGTAAAAATTACAGAGGAATAAAGTTGATGTCCCACACAATGAAGATCCTAGAGAGGATTCTTGATGGTAGATTGAGGGAGGAGGTCGAGATTGCAAAGGAACAATTTGGCTTCATGCCTGGTAGATCAACAACAGATGCTATCTTTGGGTTACGACAGATGATGGAAAAATATCGAGAGAAACAAAGGGAGCTACATCTGGTATTTATTGATCTGGAGAAAGCATACGATAGAGTGCCAAGGCAAGAAGTCTAGAGGTGTCTGAGGGAGAAGAAGGTGCCGGAGAAATATGTCAGGTTGGTGCAGGAAATGTACAGAAATGTGAAGACAAGTGTTCGGACCTGTTTGGGACAGACAGAAAGTTTTCAAGTAACAGTTGGCTTGCATCAAGGGTCAGCATTAAGTCCGTTTCTGTTTAATATTGTGATGGAGCTGGTAACAGAGGAGATGAGAGAAGATGCACCTTGGACAATGTTGTATGCAGATGACATCTTGCTGTGTGTAGATTCAAGAGAAGAAGCGGAAACTAAACTGGAAAGATGGAGAAAAGTACTGGAAGAGAGAGGTATGAGACTGAGCAGAAGTAAGACAGAGTATATGTGTTGCGCAGTGGGCGGTGGCCAGGAGACAGACCTGGAGCTGGAAGGAAATGTCATCAGGAAGGTGAGAGACTTTAGATAGTTAGGTTCGACAATGGAAGAAGATGGAGGAGGTGAGAAGGAAGTGGGATGCAGGATACAAGCAGGTTGGAGGAACTGGAGGGAGATGGCTGGAGTGTTATGTGATAAGAGGGTGCCGATTAATATGAAAGGAAAAATTTATAGGACAGTAGTGAGGCCAGCTATGACATATGCTATAGAAACTGTGGCCCTGAGGACAAATAACATTAGCAGGATGGAAGTAGCAGAGATGAGATGAGAATGCTTAGGTGGATGTGCGGTGTGACCAGAAAGGATCATCTGAGAAATGACTATGTCAGGGGAACAGTGAAAGTTACGAACTTAGGAGCGAAAATACAGGAGGCAAGGTTGAGATGGTTTGGTCATGTGATGAGGAGGGAGGACGAATATGTGGGAAGAAGGGTCATGCAGATGGATGTGCAAGGAAGGCGGAAGCGTGGGTGGCCAAAGAAGAGATGGAGGGAGCTGGTAGAAGAGGACTTGAAGATGAAGAACTTGGATGTGGTGAGAACCCAAGACAGGAAGGTGTGGAGGAGACTCATAACAAACAGTGACCCCACTTAAGTGGGAGAAGCTGCAGAAGAAGAAGAAGAAAATACGACAACGTAGGGGTTATGCTATCTTCATTCTTTCTGCTGGCAATGGATGGACTCAAAATCTTTGCGTTTCAGGAACAACTCGGTGGGGCCTTTCAGCGACGGCTTGATTCTGCTAGGACTAGAATTTTTACCTTCAGCTTTGCATAGAATCCAGCTTCATTTCTTTATGAACGCTCGCTGTCCGACATTCACCCCTCCCCCCGCCAAACTGCCCGCCAACT
>NW_028328023.1:0-10064 GCF_054136105.1 Typopeltis vanoorti
ACCAAATATGGAACGTAATAAAAAATAAAAGTGAACGTCCATTTGTATAAAAATACCAGTATAATTTTCCATATGTGATATTTTAACAGATTTATGAGAAAAATTAAATATTTGTGGTTTTTCCTCGTCGGGGACAAAAATTCTAGCAGAACTACATGACAAATACTTTGCAACAGATTTCAGCTTACCTCCACCAGGGGCGCTTTACTAGTGGACAAATAATCAGACGACGAGTGTTTATTTATTATATTATTTTTCATTAATTTCGGGAAAACAATTCACGAACAAGGCTAAGTCGTTGACAAGTTCGTATTCATTTACAGGAAAATAGATGAAGATAGACACACACACTACTATTTGCAGATGATCAAATAGTATTAGCTACATCAGAAGATGACTTACAAAGATCATTAAAATTATTAAATGATATCTCAAAGCAATATAATATGACAGTATCCAAAGAAAAAAACAAAAATAATGGCATTCAAAGAAGAAAACCTAATAAGAAGTAAAATAGTGATAGATAATAAAATACTAGAACAAGTAAACACTTTCAGATACTTGGGATGTGATCTATCATACGAAGAAGAAAAAGACATAGACACTAAAATATCAAACTTTGTCAAAGTAAATGGCATAATAAATAATATATTAAACCATCCCTGGTACAAAAACACACTAGAATCAGACTATATAATGTCTTGTCAAAACCAACTCTACTATACGGAAGCGAAACATGGACCATGAAAAGGAAAGATGAAAAACGAATTCGAACAGCAGAAATGAAGTTCCTCAGAAAAACAACTGGATATACCAAGTGGGACCGCAAAACAAATGAAGAAATCTTACAATCCCTGAAAATAAAACCAATTAATCACTACATAAGACAGTATAAACAAAAATAGCTAAAACATTTAAATCGAATGGACAACAGCAGACTACCAAAAATATTATACAGATACAAAATAAGTGGAAAAAGAAGAATCGGAAGACCAAGAAAGAGATGGCATGAGACCGGAACAGGCCACATGGACTAAATTCCATGTTAGGAAGAAGAATAAGATTTAAAATATACGAAATAAAAATATATCAAAAAAGTACGTATATCACTTTAAAACATTATAAACTAAATATTCAAAGTGAATCATTAAAAACGTAAATTAATAAGAAATTAAATCAACGAAATCAGCCTCAATACCACGAGCAACTTAATGGAATGCTACTCAACTCATGAAAAAAAAAAAGTCGGTGAGTGTATTTTTTTTGAGCATTCGTTTTTTGTTTAAGAAAATTCATACCTAATAATTACGTAATGAAAAGATGTTAGCTACTATCAGACTTCTTTACTTAATAATTGAAGGTCAAATGAACTGAAACGAAGTTTGTTCTCATCTGATGAAATAAAAGAATACAATTTAATTAATATTAATATTAAATGTATTTTAATCAAATGCTAAGCCTATCATGTAGTTTGGCCATACGTGCTGTTCCTGAGTTACCAATAAATTTAATATAAATATTGATTTCCCTTATTCTTGCATCATTCTGAAGGGTGTATAAATACAATCATATGATACTAATTCTGACATTTACAAAAAAAATAAAATAAAAAAAGGACTTTTATTGTCCATCTCTAACATGGTGTAATAATTTAAGCAAACTTTTTAAATTCTTTTTGACGCTTAGCACTTCCCAAAATCTTTCATTTCCCCAGGGGATAGGTATCCGCCTCTTTTTGAGTTCGGCTAACATAAAAAAATATACCTCAGAGTGTTTCTAGTGCCTGTTGTGGTAGTTTCCACGTCCATAACGCTAGATTTCCAGAAAAGAAAAATAAATAGATTCAAAACAATTCCATTTTTAACCTTGTTTTTCTTTTTCTAGTGATGAATTCTTTAGTTCGATTGGTTTTGTTGAAGCCCTTTGCATGGAAATTATGAGATTCCAGTCCCGTCTAGGATGCAAAAATCCCTTACGAGGGTTTTTCAACTGAACATGAATTAGCCGGTCTTGTACGGATGTGGTAGGGATTTTTTGTTCCCGGAAACTCGGGTTTTTATCGTCTCTCAAAACTGGCCAACCAACCAACCAAGTTAAAACACATATTTAGAAACTATTAGACAAGGTAAACAACGCGAAACCACCTTGTTCTGTAATAATCTCCTAGTAAAATATTGTTACCCCATCTACCATTTGGTTGAAGGGAAAACACACGCAGTAACTTTCATGAGAACACTCTTTCGCAAAATAAAGCCTGCAGAATGCGAACACTCCAGGTTTTGCAGACTACAATAGTGGTAATCAAGGATACTTCTCCAGATAATGTTCTTGCAGTATCAGCTAGTTAGAAGGTTACGAGTGTATTGTCTATGAATTGAACAAATTCCAAAGCTGGTTTGCCTATTTTGCATTTGAAGCTGAAAACTCATTATAAAAGGTGCAAGTCCCCTCCTACACGGGATTAGAACCCAGGTCTTTACACCCGAAGGCTAAATGTCGTAACTTTCTCTGGACAGTGCTACGGATTCGCTGAGAATAAGTGACTTAGAATGCAGAAAAGTATTCAATGATTTTCAATGATCTAGGTTATATCACTTCTCTGTGTCTTATTCCGAAGAAGTTTAAATGTAGGTATTAACTGAAGCGGTTTTAACTTTTCCTTTCAAATTCTGTTTTCTTCAGTTATTAAAGGCTGCTGAAATCGTGAAATCTCTCTCCAAATGTGGTAAGTACAAACTTTAAAACAAGAGCGTTAACTCGATGATAGCAATCTGCGTTTCATCATCTCTTCTGTTTCCCAGATGGTTTTCTTGCTTCTACGACTGTCATTTTCGTGGGAAAAAAAAACCTAATGGGAGAAAAGAAATTCCAAATATTCAACTGGATCCCTCAGATGGAAGCATACAATAAAGCAATAGATTTTTCGTATGTTTTTCCATAACCATAAATGTGATTTTCGTAATTTAGAGTTTTAAATAACTGCATCATATCATCATCATCACTATGATGATCATATTAGATGATAAATGCTCATTGCTTTATGGAACAATTGGTTATATTTTGCCATAAGCATTTGCTTACTTTGAAGACATTTTGCAGATTTGTTCTCATATCTTCTTACATGAACAAATCTAAAATGCAGAATGGAATACCAGCTTAGACTTATAAATATGAGAATCACACTATATTCATCAGCATCAGTAAATCTCGGACTCGTGATGAATGGTAAAGCTGGTGAAAGTCTTGATCATTACGCAGAATGAATGCTCGCTTATAAGTATACTTTTAGAACACATTCATACGCATTTCACTGATGTAACTCTAGTGATGTTATTTATTTCTGAAAAACTTGACACAAACTTGCTTTACAAGATTCTTGAAACTACAAAAACATTATAATTTGCTTTCAAACACTAATGTTGTACTTATTCTCTCACTTCGGGCACATTTAAAAAAAATGGATACCACACATAGCGGAAACTTTGCTAATGAAGTCCCGTTTCACACGCGGTAGCACTACTTGTCTAATATTCTCGCCACAAATATGTTCGTTATGAAGCAGAACCCCATTGTCAAATGCATAGGAATTTTTCTGCCTTTTTGCCCATTCAAAACACCTTCGAAGCGTCTCATCATCCTTTTGAAGTTTGCCAAATTCGAATTTTGTTTTTTCTGGTATACACTCATTTTCTGCACCTGGTGGGGACTCTATCGTACTTACTGCCAATGCTATACTGGTTATTTTCGAAGGCATGTCTTCGTCTTCATCATCTTGTGACCGTTTATCACTTAAATCTTTTGATTTCAGAACCAGTGTCTCCCAATGATGACTACTCTCATGTAGCTCGACGCTTTTGACCAGCATTTCATAGGCAGAGGAGCTCAGTAGCAGATCGGTAACCAGTCTTCTTGAGACGGCACAGGTGACTGGAACATTACCATGTAAATTATCATCAATTTTCATTTCAAAAATCCTTAAGGGTGTTATTTCATTTTCTCCGAAAGCAGAAGATATTTCTATCTTACTTTCTCCATCATGGGGCGTATCTGCCACTAAATCTTCGCGCACTACCGATATTTGCGCTCCCGTATCTATTATTCCATTTAAAACCCTACTTCCACATTTGATTTTGATGACCTTCAAATCATCTACGTTTCGATCAATGTCCACTGATTTGGATACTGGAAGGGAAATTTTGGCAGTCAACACACCTGATTTATCGTCATCCCCAGTGGTAGACGTTTGAACTAGGTTACTGTGTGCTGTAGTAGTAGTACCTTTTGATTGATTATTTTTCATACAAAACTTGGCGATATGACCTTCCCTTTTACAAGTAAAACAAGTTGGTTTGTAGTGAGGCTTGTATGAATCATCATTTCGCCGCGGCTGGTGCCATCTCGGTGGACTTTGAGAGGGAGATAATAACTTATTTTTGAATGTTCGCTCAGCAGGTGGAGTATAAGGTCTAAACCTTTCAGTAACCTTGTCCTTCGGAATAGCTCCGATGGGCTTCCATAATGCACTACGAACACTGTCGTATTCGTCCAATCTGTCAGCTAACTTGGTTGGAGAAACGAATTTTGTCCAGTCGTCTAAGAGGTGTTCTCTCACTTCATGTGGTACTTTCTTCTTCAGTTGATCCGTAATAATTAGATCTTTTAACCCTTCAAAATCCTTGATATCAAGGCCACCAATCCACTCTTCGAAATAGTTAGTTATTTCATAACAGAAATCCCTCCAAGATTTTTCAGCAACCTTTTTGTGCATCACAAACTTTTTTCTGAAACTTTCAGGATTCAGTCTAAATCTCTTTAGTAGAATTGTTTTAATATATTCATAATCTTCGCAATTTTCTTCTGACTCTCTACCAATTAATTGGACAATCTCAAATGGTAACAAAGTCAAGACACATGATATCCAGTCTTTAACATCTATTTTTGTTCTCTTAGCTTGTCTTTCAAACAGGGATAGGTATATCACAATGTCATCCTCTTGTAATCTAAACCTAGGCATTAGCTTAATTAGTTCAAGATAATATGGTTTATTGTCAATGGATACTGGAGTTGAGGTTGGTTGAACACGCACTTCAATTTCCAGTTTCTTCAACTCGAACTCCATTTGTTCTCTTTTCTGTTGGGCTCCCAATTCATCTTTCTGGCATTGGGCTTCTAGTTCTTTCTTCATCAGCTCTTCCTCGAGTCTGGTACTAATAATCGTCTCCAACATCCCTTTAACAAATTCTTCTTTATAAAATTTACTTCCCGTAATAATCATTTTAAGATCTATCACTTTCATTTCAACAGTTGGCTTCTCTCCCAATTCTTCAGTCAATTTACGTAAATCTTCCTTTCTACCTTTGGCTAAATAAGCCATGGTGTTAAACAATAACTCTCTTTACTGATTAAAAAAAATCACCCTTAAAAAAGAATCAATTGCAATTTTTTTTTTAAATGCCCCAAAAGAGATGTATATATTTGGCGATTATGGGAATTAAATTCAACATATCATTTGTAAACATAGATAAATCTTACAATATTATCAGATAAAAACTTCAACTACACAATTTACTACACTTTCAAATACACAAATATATATATATATATCTGTGTGGATATATAAAGACAAAACCAAAACAAAAAATTAGTTCCGATTTTACACCGCTACTATATAATAACTGAAATCTCGAAACAGAACTATCAAAACAGTATGCAAAAATTAACTATGATAACACTGTCGTGTTCTTTCTCTGGCGAGAAATCACAAGTACTGACTGTTCCAAGATGGAACTAACATGCAAAACAGGACAAATCGGTAACTGCAGAACAAAATAAATTTAAAATGAAAAAAAAAACAAAAACACAACTATTCTGATTTATCTGGGACGAAAATATAGCTTGAACACTGGCGTGTTTTTCATTTATCCAAACTGTTGTACTACTGTTCCAGGATGGAACAAAATTTGAATATTGATATATTCTTTCTCTGGCGAGAAATCAAAACTACTACTGTTCCAGGATGGAACAAACTCCGAACACTATTTTTTTTTGTTTTGTATTAAAACAGACTTTCGCCCAAATAATCAAAATAGAACTCTAAAACATGGGAGCGTGCATTTACATAACGAATTGCTCTCACCTTGTAGGTCCTATCGACTGCGCCAGTAAAACTCGGACTTGTGATGAGTGGTAAAGCTGGTGAAAGTCTTGATCATTACGCAGAATGAATGCTCGCTTATACGTATACTTTTAGAACACATTCATACGCATTTCACTGATGTAACTCTAGTGATGTTATTTATTTCTGAAAAACTTGACACAAACTTGCTTTACAAGATTCTTGAAACTACAAAAACATTATAATTTGCTTTCAAACACTAATGTGGTACTTATTCTTTCACTTCGGGCACATTTAAATAAAATGGATACCACACACAGCGGAAACTTTGCTAATGAAGTCCTTAGCGTCGTCTGCTTCTGTCACGACTGCAGCGCCTCCTCGCCACAGTACACAGTTTAAAGAGAATTCGCAAGTCTTTGTGACAAAAATCTTTACAATCAGCATCTTGGAAAAATATTTTAAAAAAATCAAAGTACATTATTCAAATTAACTGGATATTGAATCCCACATTATTTCTTAGCCAAATAAGAAACTCAAAGATAGGAAATCTATCTAAGTGTTTCATGCCAAATATAGAAAACTATAAAAGTTTGGCGAGTCCAAGCATAAGCCAACACCTGGTACAATGCTAGGGCAACTGGTAGTAAAGGTGGAGAAAGCTCCGATCACTGTCCTTAGTATTTTCCCATAATGTAAAACACTACTCCTAGGAGATGTATGCTGTTATATATTATGAAAGAAGGTCACTACCCAGACCGGTTTCGACCTTTTTTGAGGTCTCATCAGTGAATAGGTAGACCATGTAAATACTGAGGTTGCAGTAGTGTAGAGCAGTGCCACACCCAGAGGGGAGCGCCAAGGGTCCCGGGAACTCCCAAAGAAAAAGAATAAACACTAGAAAATTTTCCAAAAGCTTTTCCTAATTAAAATTCATTTTCTTTATTTATGTTGTGTCATATCTTCTATTTCTAATCTACTTATGAATTAGCAATCACTGCAGATGCTCAGTCACAGGTCATATGCGATGCATAGTGTGTATTCGCAAATTGTCTACTCAACCCTCCCCAAGGTTAAATCCTGAGGGCTCGGCCCCTCCAAGATTAAATCCTCAGTGCGCCACTGGTGCAGAGCTTAATACTTTTACTGTAAGTGTTGCTAAAAGCTGCATTAATACAATTACTGAGATAAGAGCCAACAGACTTCACTTCGGCAAAGTAAAATTATTCAAATTAAGTGGATAATGAATCCCACTATGAAGCCCTAGCATTGTACCAGGTGTTGGCTTTTATAGTTTTCTATATTCGGCATATGAAACTCTTAGATAGATTTCCTATCTTTGAGTTTCTTATTCGGCTAAAAAAATAATGTGGGATTCGATATCCATTTAATTTGAATAATTTTACTTCCCCAAAGTGAAGCCTGTTGGCTCTTATCTCAGTAATTCTAAGTACATATATCTTTCTCATATTTTCCAATTTTAATATACACAGCTAATGATTCAAACATTTTGCATATTTTGCAAATTACTGCTATCGCTAATTGGGTTTATTTCTATTTTACTTTATTTTAAAAATAAAGAAATAAAATTAAATAGAGCTTGTGTGGCTCAGTGGATATGGCGTTTGCACACCACATCCACATTCTTGGCCACAAGAAGGAAGACTTGATTTCGAGTCTAGTCAGTGACTAGAGGAAATTTTTCTAACCCTTTTTCGACCAGTTCCCGAGTTATTCGATCTCTGGCACGGGCAAGAGGGTTTTTTTTTCCCGAAAACTCGGGTTTTTCGTCCTATAAACTCAAGAAAATCGACCGTAGAACCTCATTATTTCAGACATTAAATACGAGTGTTAGGGTTTGGGACCACGAGATGGCGGCACTTGTTGAGCTGTCACTCTTCACTGCGTGCTGCTTAATTAATGATAGCCTTGGGCCAGCTATCTCTGATTGGGTAACAGTGGAGATTGAACTGTCCACTCAGTCTCCAAAAGTTAGGCTAAAAACTCGCCTACTCCCCATACGAATAAAAAGGCGTTAGTTGATTTTTTTTTCTGAATAAAAATAATTCAAATAAAATAGAAGAAAACACATTACCATGTTAGAAATAACTGGTTACTTTGCGTTATGCCCGAACACTGTTTATATATTTTTATAATGCCCGTGTATCCTATCCTCTTATTGATAGCATTCCATTGAAATAAAATCAGTCATCACAAAACAATTTGCAATAATCATAGCCGAAATTTACGACATAAAACAAGCTTTAGAATTGGTATTAAATGCATGAAACTGACAATAACCTCTTCATATTTTTTCCCTTAAATCGTCATTCATAACTGCACAGAAATCATCAATTTTACGCTAAAAATCGATCACTTTAGATTCGTAAATATAAATTGTAATTATAATAAGATATTGAATATTTTTTAAAAAATATTCATTATCTTATTATAATTACAATTTAGATTCGTAAATATAAATTGTAATTATAATAAGATATTGAATATTTTTTAAAAAATATTCATTATCTTATAATTTAATAGCAAGATAATAACTTCAGATGCATACAGCAAAATCTGATACAGAGCTATTCTATCTCCTAATGAGCAATTTGGAAATGCTGGGGAAGATAAAATGAAGACGTGTGCATTCCCTATATTACAAAAATGTAAATTCCAAAAACAAAACAGTCATTCCTTCTAGAACATTAACGCATAATCATTTAAAAATAGCGACGTTTATACACCGCATAAGACACAAAACGTGCATTCTGACGTTTTGTTTTGAACATATCAATTTGAGCAATACATCAATACGATAGAGTGCCAAGGCAAGAAGTCTGGAGGTGTCTGAGGGAGAAGAAGGTTCCGGAGAAATATATCAGGTTGGTGTGAGAAATGTACAGAAATGTGAAGACAAGTGTTTGGACCTGTCTGGGACAAACAGAAAGTTTTCAAGTAACAGTTGGCTTGCATCAAGGGTCAGCATTAAGTCCGTTTCTTTTTAATATCGTGATGGAGGTGGTAACAGAGAAGGTGAGAGAAGATGCGCCTTGGACAATGTTGCATGCAGATGACATCTTGCTGTGTGCAGATTCAAGAGAAGAAGTGGGAACTAAACTGGAAAGATGGAGAAAAGTACTGGAAGAGAGAGGAATGAGACTGAGTAGAAGTAAGACGGAGTATATGTGTTGCACAGTGGACGGCGTACAAAAGACAGATCTGGAGCTGGAAGGAAATGTCATCAAGAAGGTTAGAGACTTTAGATACTTGGGTTCAACAGTGGAAGAAGATGGAGGAGCTGAGAAGGAATTGGGATGCAGGATACAAGCGGGTTGGAGAAACTGGAGGGAGATGGCCGGAGTGTTATGCGATAAGAGGGTGCCGATCAATCTGAAAGGCAAAATCTATAGTACAGCAGTGAGGCCAGCTATGACATATGCTATAGAAACTGTGGCCCTGAGGAAAAATAACATCAGCAGGATGGAAGTCACAGAGATGAGAATGCTTAAGTGGATGTGCGGTGTGACCAGAAACGATCGTCTGAGAAATGACTATGTCAGGGGAACAGTGAAACTTACGAACTTTCACTGTTCGTAATTTAGTAATACAGGAGTTCGTAATAGAGGAGGCAAGGTTGAGATGGTTTGGTCATGTGATGAGGAGGGAGGACGAATATGTGGGAAGAAGGGTCATGCAGATGGATGTGCAAGGAAGGCGAAAGCGTGGGCGACCAAAGAAGAGATGGAGGGAGCTGGTAGAAGAGGACTTGAGGATGAAGAACTTAGATGTGGTGACAACCCAAGACAGGAAGGTGTGGAGAAGACTCATTATCAACAGTGACCCCACTTAAGTGGGAGAAGCTGCAGAAGAAGAAGAAGAAAATCAAATCCCCCTACCCCTCCTTTCTATGTGTCTCTCTCTCTCTCTCTCTCTCAATTAGTCTGGG
>NW_028328024.1:0-9549 GCF_054136105.1 Typopeltis vanoorti
AATGCGAAGGGTATATTGTGTTCAGGAAAGAGAGAAAAGAATAGGGAGAGGAGTGTTATTGATGAAAGCAGATGAACTGCAGCCAAAGAGAATGGAAGTTCGACTGCAGGATAGTGAAAATAGTACATTTGAGGCTATCTGGTGTGAGATTGAGGCCAGCAGAACAAAATATACAGTTGGGTGCTGCTATAGACCAGGGGATGGAATAGATGATGGAGATAGTATGCATTGACAAATAGATTCAATGAATGGAGGACAGGTAATTATTATGGAGGATTTCAACTATGGTAACATTGATTTGGAGGAGGAGATGACACATGTAAGACAGGAAATGGATTTTATGCAGTTACTAAGGGATAATTACCTCAGACAACATGTAATGCAATATACTAGGGGTTCGAGAGTGCTCGATCTAGCAATTGCATTTGAGAATTTGACTATGACAAATATGCCACGTTGCCACCAAATGATGAAAGTGATCATATGGTTTTGACCTGGGAGGTGGCTAAATGAGTGTGGAATTTTCCATTAAGACAGGATATTAATTAATTATCAGGATGGAATTATTACTGGGCTGGTAAGTATGACAAGCTTACGAGATTGCTTGGATTAATGCCTTGGAATATAAAACTGCAAGGGAAGTGGTAAAGGAGTGTTTGAGATCAAGTGGGAGTTAAATGGATGAAGAACAACATTAAGCTTTAACTGCAAAAAAAGAAACAATTGTGGAGGGAATTTAAGGAGGAAAGGTGACCTGCAGGCACACGAACAGTACAAGGCACATGTTGGAAATTTTTTCCTACTTGATTAGGTGGACTAAGCTCTCATCACTTGTCTTAGTATCTCCCATAATGCAAAGCACATCTCCTTGCAGACATGTATAATACTATGCATTAAGGGAAGGACCATTACCCAAACTGGTTTCAACCTTTATTGAGGTCTGTCAGTGGGAGCCAGACCCAGAGGTGGTGATACTAAGGTGGACGTAATGGAGAGGTCATATTTACAAGTTGCCAAAAGGTGTCTCACCTTATTATTAAATTACTCTGGATTAGAGAAAGATGATGGAAATTTGGCAACTCGTATAGGTAAATATGACTTCTCCATTACTTCCACCTTAGTATCCCCACCTCTGGGTCTGGCTCCCACTGACAAGACCTCAATAAAGGTCGAAACCAGTCTGGGTAGTGGCCCTTCCCTTAATGCATAGCATTATACATGTCTGCAAGGAGATGTGCTTTCCATTATGGGAGATACTAAGACAAGTGATGAGAGTTTAGTCCACTGTTACCACGAGTTGCCTCAGTCCTGAAGATACTTCAGGCACAAACTTTGTTTGCTTACACTTGGATAAAGGATTAAACTAAATTTATCATAGTACAAGGTACAGGCCAGAAGGGTAACTAGTATGGTAAGAAAAGCAAAATTAGATTATGAAAGGAAGTTAGCAATGCAGGCTAAAGAGAATCCCATTTCGATATGCTGCAAGTAAAAGAAAAAATGTATACGGAGAATGATTTTAAGAAATGCCAATGGTACAAAGGTAACTGAATCAGTCGAAATAGTAGAATTACTAAGTGAACACTTTGCAAGAGTATATAATCCAGGCAGTGATATTGCAGGAATGAGGGAACCAAGGTGAATGAAATGGAAGTGAATAGCATATTACAGAACCTTAATGTGAATACATCTGTGGGATTGGATGGTATACCAGCTCAAGTCTTACGTGAAGCAACAAAGGAATTGTCATTGCCCTTGACCATATTGTTTAATTTAAGTCTCAGCTCTGGGTTAGTCCCGAGGGGGATGGAAAGAGGAGGAAATAGTTCCATTGCATAAAGAAGGCTCCAAGACTGCTATTGCAAATTACCAACCGATCAGCATATCAGGAGTCATCGTCAATGTATTGGAGATGTTGGTCATGAGCAAAATACAGGAATGGATATATGGAAATGGAATACTCTATTTGGGGGGGGGGGGGGACAGCATGGTTTTGTGAAGTAACTTGCTCATGTTTTATAATACATGATGGCTGAATTAGATAATGGGTTTACAGTGATACTGTTGGACTTTGCAAAGGCCTTTGACAGGATACCACATGAATTCTAATCCACATTTGACAGAATATCACATGAATTCTAATTAATAAACTGCAGCACATAGTAATGGATATAGGGTTGGTGAGATGGATAGGAGGGCAGTTGATGGATAGATATCATAGAGTGGTTTATTCAGGAGAATAAACTATTCTCTGATATCTATTTAATGCTATTTAGTTTGCTCATTAATGATATAGGGAAGGATCTGAGAGGAACTGTTTCATTATTTGCAGATGAAAGTTAGGTACAGCAAAGTGAATACACATTATGTCAAAATTTTGTAGGATGATTTGGATAGATTGGCAGACTGAGCTAAGGAGAATGGATGTCAGTTTTAATGTGGCAAATTGTAAGGTTATGTATTTTATGATGAAAAGATTATCTGGTGGATAGGAAGTTGAAGTTTGGGGGGGGACACACAGTAAAAGTGGCTAAATCAGCTCTTCAGATCGCTTGCTTACTGAAGAATACTTTGATGAGCAGAAACAAGCAGGTTATTGTTCCTCTTTATCGAGCCTTGATAACACTCCCATCTTGACTACCATCTTAACCCCATCTTGAGGATCCAGAAGCAAATTACCAAGATGGTAGCTGGTCTATGGAATGAACCTTACGAGAACAGGTTGAGGATTTGTGGGTTACAGAAACTGGTTGATAGGCAGAAAAGGAGTGATATGATTGAGAAATTGAAATTACTGAGGGGTTTTTACAAGATTAATTCAGGGGAAATTTTTCAGAACAGGTGTGGTGGTGGGAGAACTAGGGGCCATCCATGGAAACTGAGCAAGAGTGTAGTTAGAAAGGGTATTAGAACTAGGTTTTTTTACTTGGAGAGTGGTAAATAAGTGGAATAAGCTGCCAGAGTCTGTTGTGGATGCCATGACTGTGAATGAGTTCAAAGCAAAGTATGATAGATACTGTGTGATGAATGCTGAATAGTTCTTAACATGATGTTTAGGGCCTCCCTCAATGAATCTAAGGACTCCTTGGAGTTAGCAGTAATAATAATAATTTCCATCTTACATCTTGGTCACAGCAGTGAAGTGAACAGGAGAAGGCACTATTTGAGTTCTAGAGAAAAAAATGTTCTTGTAATGCAGCACAAACGGTACATAAATTATTCTCTCTCTCTCTCTCTCTCACACAGAGAGAGAGAGAGAGAGTTAATCATGAATACTTCCCAGAACTCTGAAACTGATATGGAATCAGAATGGAAATTAGACAATGTCATATGAAGTTTCACATCTCAAGGAAAGACAATCAAATTTAATTGTATTTAAGTACAGTGTCTTGGTTTGGTTCCACAGCTGTGTGGCTAGTTTCACTGGAATGAAAAGCAAGCTGTACTTATTAGATTTCAAAAAGTTGATGTAGTCTTTGTGTTCCTAGAAGACAGTTTCCAAAATGGCTCGAAGGTAGTGTGTTGATTTCATTTTGCTACTCTTTCTTTAGTCACCCATATCGTATTGTAATTAATCAATTAAATCTATGTTTTTCATGTGCTAATCATTTCTTTATAATAAATTGTTAAGCATGATTTAGTTAAAGAAATCTTAACTATTACTATACATCAAGGTTTCAGAAAAAAAAGGGAAATGAGAAATTTATAAGTTTTTAAGGGGGTTCTATAAAATTGGTGCAAAGGAAATTTTCGATACATGATGAATAGAGAGAGCACTAGAGGTCATCCCTGGAAGTTGTGTAAGCGTGTGGTTAGTAAGGTTGTGCAGGTTAGAAGTTTTGCTTGGAAAGTGGTGAGTGAGTGGAATGAATTGTCAGAATTAGTTGTGTACTGACAGTGAATGAGTTTAAGGAGAGATATGATAGGTATTGTGTATAAAGGTTAGTGTTGGTCTCCCACGATGAGTCTTCTGACTCCATGGAGATACCCATGTAGTAATAATAATAATAACCACCACAGGCCAGCATTACTTGTATACACTTCTGTTTCACCATATATTGTATACACACACACAATATTTTCTTTACTATCCTATTCTATGATTGTTCTCTCATTACTTCCACAATCATAATATTTTGCCCTTTCATTTTCCCCCACATTCTTACCTTTTCTTTTCAAATCTTGATATGCGTAATACTCATTCTTCCATTTCTACATTCATACATATGACATTCATTCTTGCATTTTCCAGATATGCCCACTTCTCATTCCTTTAATTCCCTACATTAATAATACTTAACTGGATCTTACTGAACCATTTCCAGACCTTCATACAGTTGACATTCACAAGTAGAAAAAAAATGTATACATGTTTCTGAGAAACATAAATTAAGGTAATCTAAATGCAGATGACAGAAAAGAGATGGAAAAGAATAAATTAAAAAAAAAAAAAAGGTAAATACAATCCTAATTTTAAAATTGAACAAAAATGACCCACCGTTTTGCTGTGAGTTTTGTTTTTTTATGTTGTAGTACTGTATTTGCTGGTTTATGTTCATCTCTCTTTCTCTGTTTCACTAATCATCATCAGCCAGACTCAATCTACTGCTGGATGAAGATCTTTCCAAGATTTTGCCACTTGGTCTTGTCCTGGGCTGCCTGTTGCCATTCCACTTCACCATGTTTCCTAATTTCATCCCTCCATCAGTTAAATGGTTATCCTCTAGGTCTTTTATCAGCTTCTATCTCACAGCAAGTATCACATTCTTAATTGTTGACCCAGGTTCTGGGTCAGCACTAGATTATTAAGTCAGGCAGTACAAGTCCCTGATGATAAAAAAGGAAGTAGCACATGCTTACTATTTCAGTAGAATGTGGTAACAATGGATGTTTTCATTATGCACTTGATTTCTGCCAGCTGTATGATCTCTGACAAAGAAGTCTCAACAAACAGCATCAAATGTAAAAGTGACAATTTCACATATGACTTTTCCATGGCAACACACCTCATATTGCATAACGGGCAATTCCTAAACTGTATATGCCAAATAATTCAATATTTGTCAGGCATTTTCTAAGAGGTTTAGCCCTCTTACCATGTGATTTTCACATTTGCAAATCTTCTGAAACAAGCCCATGTGATGGTATTTTCAGCCAGACACTAAAATGAGGCAGACATTTCAAGATTGGTTTAACTCTTTGAGAATTCTTTCAGCAAAGCATTCATTGTCTGATAAATAATGTCTCACTGCTCACAAAGAATTGATGCAACTTGACAAATACAGCTCCTATAATTGCGTTCAGGCAGGTTCCTATTGAACATCTTGAATGAGCAATGAGTATATTGAGTATAAATGTGTATGAATCCGAGTATATATGAATACTGTATATATAATGTATGCTTTAAACAATATATTGTGTTCTAATGAAGAATACAATTTGTAAAACTATGTTAAAAAGTTTCTTGATATCTGTAAACTCAGAACTGCTTGCATGGTTAGGCAATGCAGTGTTTAGGGAGAGAACATTGGATAAACTTAACTGATTGCCAAAACTCAAGGTATCCGGATATCTAAATGTGTTATTATTATTACTACTACTACACTGTGGCATCTCCAAGGAGTCCAAAGACTCATCAAGGAGAGCACCTACTCTACAACTCTCTGTCTCCATCATCTACATCAACACCATCTACTGCTCACCACCACTAGTATTTTTTGTCTGTAAATTCCAGACAAAAAATACTAGTGATGGTGGTGAGCAGATAAGAAGATCCATGCAAATACCTAGCTAAGTTTAATTATAAACCTTACACTCTACATTTAACTATTATGAATTATTTCCTAGCAAGTGATATTTCACTGTAAGCCTTCTAATTATATGAATATTTACTTATATATATGCACAAACAAAATTCTATACTGTGTGTGTGTATATTTTTAATGTCTCATTGCAGATTTTTATGCCTCATTTGTATTCATCCTGCACATCTAAAGTATGAAGATAAAAGGTAATTAAATGATGTTTTTACACATTTGCAAGTTGTTGTTGTGCAAATGAATGAATTACCCTCTTGCAACCTGCTCCTCACCTCTTACTGAGTACTCCTCCTCTTCATAATCTTGATTTCCAACCAACGCTGCTTCTTATCAACTTTCTCTTCAGGGGAAAGACTATATGAGAAAAAAAAAATTAACTGACAGGATGTATACAATTGCAATAACCATATGAAAATCTAGTTAATTATCTAAATAATATTTTCATAGTGACGATATTTTGTATTTATAGATTAGAGCATAAACTTGGTGATTAACGACAGGAGCATTTCACTCATTTCAATCCTATGTGCAGTTGAAATATTATTACTGCTATTATTGTTATTATTAATATTCAGAAATTTTCACAGTCCTAGAACTCTTTTGTGCAAGCCCCAGCCCCCTCACCCTTCCCTCACTAATCATTATGCCTGTCATATCCTGGCAGTGACACATCCCTTTAAGATGAAATCTAAAAGAGCATGGAAGTGGTCTCTGAACAACAGCTTCTGAATAAAATGCAAAAAAAGAAATTGTCCAGAAGACAGATTAGTTACATGCACCACTGAAGTGTGCCTTAAAAAAAGCAGACAGAAGTAATTAGTTCTGGAAGAAATGTTGATCCAAAAGTAATTCAGAATAACATTAATATTTCCTTACAATTAATATAAAGTTAATATAATTAACTGTGCCTACTGTGCTGCAAAATGGAAACAACAACGAAAGCCTCAAGTAAACCAGTCATCCAAAAAAGAGAAGAGAAAAGAGAAACCAAAAACACTGAAGAACTAATAAGAAAATGAGAATATTTGTTCAAGAATCAGGAATGACTTGCCAAGAAATAAAATTGAATATGAACTCAAAAATAGAGATAATAAAGGACATGCAGAATGTTAACACTGCATTAATAAAGGATGCTTTGGAAAATAATACTAGTTTAAAAATGGCAAAATAATGTTTACTGGCATGAGATGAATCAAACAACATGTTAAAACTGCATTAATAAAGGATGCCTTGTAGAATAATACTAACTTGAAAATGTCAAAATAAAGAATATTTACCCGCAAGAGATGGATCAGACAACTAAAAAAATGAAAAAAGAAGTTCCCACAAACAACAGAAGAAATTTTAAAAATAGCAAGTAATTTCTAAAGAAACAATTCTAAATCCAAACAACTTCCTTGTGCCACCACAGGTCTGATACTAGATAATACAGAAACACTTACTCAAGTCAACAGCAGAGAAAATGATAATACCACATGAGATGAAAAATAGAAAAACTCTTAACAGACAAGATAAATGTCAAACCGTTAAAACTGGGACTAGAAGAAATGCTCTCTATTCTGGTGAAACTCTACAATGATGTACCGATCATTTCATCAGAGGCTGTGATAGTGAGTGGTGTTTTGCACTTCCCTCCAGTTGGTGAGAGTGATCACCTTGGTTGTGACTAGCCATATGAAGACTTCTGTGAGTAAAGGATATATGCAGAATTACAATGTTAAAAGATGTTGCAACTAACCAAATCTTAATTATGCTATATTATGGACACACACCAAAAGATCTGCTAATAGCTGCTTTGAAGAACATATGTAACATTTTTACATATCTTACATAAATGCTACTTATAAATTACATTTCCTTTTTAGTCTGCCTTCTTTATTATTATTCTCATAATTATTACTCACCCTATGTCCAGAGTTTATTATTATTATTATGTGACACCCCCAGGAAGTCCAAAGACTCGTCGAGGGAGAGTGTGGCAACAGCATCGAACGATGCTGTTAGGACACTCTCTAACCTCCAACAGGCTCTACCAATTGACCAACTTTTGCTGGCCAATACATTCCATCTACATCCTCCATTATACCTCAAACCCATAACAGTACTAGACTATACAATTTTGTCCTGTTGGCTTTTACTTGCACCAAATGTAATGCCTACAACCAGCCTTCTATTGCCTATTTGCTCAACTTTCACTCTTGTTGATTACATTTCTTCTGATATCATCAACAGTATCCTCTCCCTTCTTACTATCTCCTCCCTGCTACTCAAGTCTTCTAATGCCTGTAAGTTTTTGCCTTGTTGAATTGATTAGATAGTAAGAATCTCTTCCCCTCTTATTCGTAATGTTTTTGGCATTAGTATGCAAAATGGCAAGATCTCTTTAAACCCAGTATGTTTGTATCCTATAAGCACCCCGTTCTGATCAGTGAAATGAAATACTACATTCAGCATTCTCTTATCATACTCATTCTCATATTCACTTGCCTCAAGAGTGCATACACACTCAAATCCATTAACCTGTATCTTAAACACCATATTCTTGAACATATTAAAATCGGTGCATAGGAAGACTCTTGTAAGAACATAGAAAATAAACATTAGGAACCTGGCAAAATATTCTGAAAGGGCTTTTTCAATAGTCCTTAGAAATGGAAGAAGTAATGTAAAAAGGAATTTAGAGATGATAAAGCAAGATGAAAATTGAAGATTAACATATTCTAGATTTCTGGAGTTAATTACTTTGAAAGCTTGCTAAAAGAAAGAAATGATGCAGTGACAGCACAGTGGTATAAACCATTCAAGAAGAACATAATCAGGAGTACATTCAGTACTTGAGGTAGAAAATCAAAAACTGAAATATGGGAAAGCACCTGGAGTAGATAATTTGACCAGAAATGCTCAAATATGGAGATATAAAAGTTTTAGTGGCTAAACTGCATCCAATCCAGTCATCTGGAATTGCACAGGGTGAAATTCCAGATGATTGGAGTAGAGCTCTCATAGTAGCTCATTTATATAAAAAGAGAAATAAAGCTCAATGTGTGAATTAAAAGGAATTTCCCTACTGCATTATTCCTGGTAAGATTTATGCAAGCATAATAGAGAAAAGACTAATAAAAATTGTGAAAAGGAAATTTGAAGAAGAACAAGCTGGGTTCAGGCCCAATACAGGTTGTCAGAATATTTGGTTTTCACTTTAAGACAAATAGCTGAGAAACCACAAGAATATACCAGGATCTGCATTTAAGTTTTGTGGATCTGGAAAAGGCAAATGACAAAATCAAGAGAAAAAACTGTTCAAAATGCTATATGGTGTGAATAGGACAGTATATCAAGCCAAACAGTCTGTATTTGAGTTAGAGTTTTTAGAGGTACAGGAAAATGGTTTGAGGTTAAATTAAGTGTAAGAGAAGGCTCCACTAGTATTCATCATCTATATGGATCACATTATGAAGAAAATAGCATTAAACCTGGTATCAAATTGGAGATGTTCATCTCAGCTCTTTACTTTAATGCAGATGATGTTATACTCCTAAATAAATTCAGTACAAAGTCTACAGGAATCCTAACTAAATTGAATAATTGATGTAATAAATTTGGTATGAAAATCACCATTAAATTAAAAAAAAAAAAAAAAGACTATGAAATACAGGAACATTGAAAACATCAACTGCATCCTGAATGTGAACATCTGTAAATTCACATGCAGCATGACTATTCTCTAATA
>NW_028328025.1:0-24513 GCF_054136105.1 Typopeltis vanoorti
AAATTATCTAATAAAATCTAAAGTAATCTAATCTTATTATTCAGGAAATAAAAATTATATTTTTAGAAATAGAAAAGAGCCTCCGTAGCTCGGACAATATAGACGAAGCACTTTGGTCAGAAAGACCTGGGTTCGATTCCCGTCCTTGACGTGAGGAACCTTTATCTGGTCTCTTGCGACTAATGGTGAGTTAGCCGGTCTCATACCGAGGTAGGGAGTCTTTTCAGCGGGAAACCCGGGTATTTCTTCCCCCAGCACAGGCAAACCGGTCCCATGAACACATGGATTACAGTCATGAATACGTCCCAGCCATATGCCAGTCCTGAGACCTAAAAAAATTGGGGGGGGGGCGAAGCAATGGTGAATTACACTATTAAAATCTCACTAGGAATACTTTGTGGGCAATACCCACAGAGCCACTACGGTCGGAAACGACTGATAGGGAAACCCAGATCAGAAATAGAAACAAAATCATACTTTCGTATTCTTGGAATTTATTACTGCTATGGAAACATAGAGAAAAAGTCGTAATCTGAAAGGCTAGTGCTTGTTTGTAGTTCTTCAAACAAGCATAAAGGCGTTTTCTTTTTCTTAATATTAATGAGAATCACTCCATACCTTCGCACTTTCAGTGAGTACGAAAGAGAAATTTGAAATATGTCCACACAAATGAACGTAATAGAGTTTGAAGGCTGTAATATTCGTAATATAACAGCAGTTCCATTACTTTTAAGTATGCGAGGCCAAAAAAAGGGAGAGCATAAAACAGAAGCCTAAAAAAGTTCATGCTAAGTAAATATTTCTACCACAGTAGTATACTAAAATGAATATGATAACAAACTTTGTTAAAGTGTTGCAATCTACATTTCTGTACCTAACTGTGCTATTTCTAGAAATTCCAAAGCCAAACTTGAAGTAGAACTGTTTTATATCTCAAATCAGTAAATTATTAAAAGATGAAGGAGAGAAAGTGTCAGTAAAATGGGACTAGAATCGTGGAATTCGCTGATTAAGAGACTATTGAAAGGTTTTCATCAATTATAAAGCGAATGGTATGAAGAACTAGTTAGAACAAGTTTAAGTATTGAATTGTACTCCCTGAAATACATAAAATGTTTTGATCTCAGTAACAAAATATTTGTTACAAAATACAGTGTTATTTAGAAGGCATCTAAGAAAAAACTTGAACAAAAGGAAAGTAAAAAGGATTCAGCAGGAGCGGCTCACGCATAGGCACTGCGAAACCGCAGCACCCCAATTTTTCTTGATATATAAATATATTTATTAATTTACTTATATTTACTTGAAAATGTTTAATTTTATCGTCAACAATCCTATACAATTCTCTTGTTTCGTATAAAAATAATAAAAATCCATCTCGTAGCACTTATGACGGCGAAGAACGCTAGCAGCACTGTCTTTACCACAGTGTCATATTGCTACGCGCGCACACAAGTGTACGTCATAGTGAGACACGAGCTATTAACGTAATATTGCACTGTCGGTCGCGCAGTTCCACTGTTGTTTATATGCAGTTTGCGTCAGTAGTAGAGTGTTCGTACTGCTTATCGCGTTTACTTCGTCTCTTTAAATATTTGGACATTACAATTAAAGGCAACATTTGTATAGTGTTTATTTTAGAACATTATTGGTAAAACGGAAATTGACAATTATGACCTTATAAGTGCAACCTCAAGAAATAAGTTCTGATACAGTAGTGACCGTAAGTGAACTACAAAAACTTAAATTTTCACAGTTGACTTTCGCTGAGAAAGTTTCTATTAAAATAAGAGATAGTCCTTTAACCGATATTCAAATATCTCATCCAGGAATAACCAATGATAAGAAGAACATTAGAAGCTTTAATACAGAGTAGAATAAAAAGAAAAGTTGGCTATGTGGTTATGAATTTTAAAAATGTTATCCAAACACGTATACGCTGTACTTACAGTGTGTATGTATATTTCGAAAGTTACAGTACCCGCACGATTTCAAGACACGAACCGCCACTGGTATTTTGCGCTTTTGCCAATTTCGTAGGATTATTTAAATATAAACTTTGGGTAAGAACTACCAAGACACTTAACAGAAAATTCTACTCATGATACATATATGACGTTCAATGATTTATTTTTATTTAGGGTTAGTAGTATTCCTGTCACTATAAACTAGATCAATATGTAGATAATATAAGGATAACTGACGTCATTGAGGTGCAGTAAATGTGACATCACTGAGCTGAAGTAGATAAATGACATAATTTTTGAAATGTAGTTTCGGGAAGTCGTTGTCATCTGTATGCTGGTTCATGAGTTGTGTGAGCGCCCTCTTTTATTGTTTGCTTGTTTGCAAAGGTGGATTATGGGTAATAGTTATGGTATGGAATTCTTGGTTATGGTTAGAGTATGGAATCCTTGGTACTTCCCTGGTGACACATCTCTCTATGACGTCACGCGTTATGTATTTTGGTTGGAATGTGAAATTCTAGGTAATGGTCAGAGCATAGAATTCTGGGACATGTCCTTGTGCTGCAATATGTCAGTGACCTGAGGTGTGGTATTATGGGTGAGTAAATGTTGAATTTTGAAATTGGTGAAATGATTGGAATTTTGGGAGGATATTTGCCCTATATTTGTTTATAGGTGGCAGATCGAGTTTTCCAACATGAGTGTGTGCTATTTCATTCCTAATGTTGACTATGGGAATTTTTAGTTTAGAGTCAAGAGATGGCGCCAGCAGTGTTTTTTTCTTTACATTCATGTTTTCTTGTCAATAGGTAGCAGTAGAGAATTTTCTAAATTATTAATTACTGGAATATCAGTTTTCCTCGTTGTTTTTTTTTTGCATGCACAATTAACCACAAATCTGTATGTCTCCAATAATCTTTTATATATACATAACTCATCCAAATATTTTGATTTGTCTATAATCAACAAGTGCTTCTATGTCATGTCATGTTTAAGATCTTAAAAAGTTCATTACATTTTTCTAATTAAATGTTAACTTTATTACAAATTCTAAGCAGAATAACTGAGTCAAAAAATCGCATTTGCATTCATAGTGACTTCAAAATTAGACCTGGTCTTAGCTACCTTTATATAAAGAAATATTCTCCCATAGTTTAGTTCCACTATCGAGGTAAAGATCCCAACACGACCAAATATCCTCCCAGAATTCCATTCTTTAATCATTACCCATAATGCCACACTCAAAACAAAGGCTCACTCGCATCACTTACAGATGGTGTCACCTGGACACATCCCAGAATTCCATGCTCTGACCATTACCCAGAATTCCACACTCGAACCAAAAGACAAAACGTGACGTCAGAGAGAGAGAGAGTGTGTACCTATGGGGAAATGCCAAGGATTCCATACTCTAACCATCATTCAGAATTCCATACGCGAACCATTACCCATAATGCACCTATGCAAACAAACAAAAACAGAACGCTCACACAACTCATGCATCCCGGATGTTTATTAGAATCACATCGATTGTCAGATCATTTACCATCAGGAAGTCACGTTTCGATTGGGCGTCGGCATAGAAGGCATCGAATATCCTTTCGATAGTTATTTCCGAGTGGCGCAACATAGATTTATGTTACTCTCTAAAGTGGAGGCACTGAGACCCAACCGAAAACGTGTGAAAATTTTCCTATGGTTGACAAAAGATGAATGATCTCATTAAGCATCTCGTGAAATATCAAACATGGGCTACAGCTGCGTTTAGTTCCTGCCTAACTATTGGCGAGGAAAAACAAAAGCTTCTAATGATTTTATTTCCTAGAGGAATTTGGCGAAGTCATTTAACCTTAACTATCTCTTTTGGGACTAAGAGGCAAACAGTCCCTACACTTCGCAAATCAGAGAATAGCTAGCCTGCGACTGCCAGTGATATTAACTGGCACCTGGGAAAGAGAGTATGGTAGACAATGCCTCCATCTCGTTGATCCTAACACTATATATTATTTTCTGGAATAGTTAGAGTCCTAGGTCGATTTTTTTGAGTTGATGAGTTCAAAAACCTGTTTCCAGGAGAAAGAAAACTTCGCAATACTTCTTGCAGTGCCAGCGATTGGCTAAGTCTGGAACTGGTCAAAGAAATGCTTTTAAAAAGTTCATGGAGTCGACAAGTAGAAACGAACTTAGAATCTTGCTTCGGGGAGGGGTGGATTGGCTCTATTGATGCAAGGTACGGATTCAAGAAGCCTGTGTAGCCATTTAGCTACACAGATCTCTTGAAGAGACAGGCGTCTTGACGAGAACCATCGCTTCAAAATGTACGGAAGCCACATTAAATCCATGCCTATTTTTAAATGATGATATAACAAGACACTTTCTACCGAATGATTGATAATTTTTTTTCATTGCAGATCACTTTTGAATGTTTAAAGGGGAAAGTTATTTGCTTGAGAAGTGTAGTAATATACATACTTATAAACTTTTCGTTTAATTATTAGCATAAGATATTCTGAAAAAGAACATACTTAGAAATCAGAAAGTTAGCTGAATATAAGACCAGATGATATATCTTAATAACAGCTGAAAATTTCAAGGAAGTAAGATATGAAATGTTTAATAATATGAACTCAGTGACAAGTCAAGTATTCTCTTATTGAATAAACTAAACAAATAAATAAGAGTTAGAGCTTCAACTTACCCCATTGGGTTAGGAAAATAACAGGAACAAAAAATAAAAAGTAGCACACCACATTCTAGCTTAATTGAAATATATAACTTGCTTTTATATGGATTTATTTGAATCAATACTCAGTTGTTAATATAATAATCATTCTTTAATATCTTAATTTCTTTCGCAACTAATGCTGTTCTTTCATTTCCTTGAAGAACCAAAATGTGAATTTAGAGATTGTTTAGACAAGGGATGGAGCCTTTACATCAACGCAGAAAGTGGGGCACGTAAGTAACAATTCTCCTAACAGAATATTTTTCTAGGATTAAAGTGAATGGAAAATAGGGTAATAGGTATATAGAACAAAATTTCAGATATATTTGGAATATATCTGAAATTTATATTAAGATATATTCCAAAGTGTTTATTAAAATAGAAAAATTTATGTCAGAATACAAGTTTCACTTTCTTTAAAACATTACAACATATTCTGAAATCAACAAGGAATACACGTTTCTTTAATTTTCCCTATACCATGTGAAACCGAGATGTGTACTGTCTTAAAAACGATACGCACATAGAACTCGTTATTTTCAAAAACAACAGGAGACTGTTTCAAATTTAGTTCTTCCGATTAAAGATACCACTTTTCTAGATAGGTTGACTATCGAATTTTCATATACAGACACAAATAATGTCATTTATTCCTCCACTAAACCTGAGAGTCAGATTTTGCAGTGATGATGAATATTCAGTTCGCACTATGCTAGGGAATTTCTCATTACATACGGCAAAAATGGCTCTGGTTCAAATACCAAATACTGCGGTATTGAATGATATCATGATCCAATACATATATATATATTCTATTGCTCATTCGTATATTAAATTTAATGATAAGTTGAACTTCACTCAACATATTTATCAGATTTGTTCTGAATACACTCGCACATCAAAAAGCTTGGGAATCGAAAACGAGAAACGCATCATCTTTGCAATAAATCATTTCCCTGTTTATTTAGATATTACTGTACTGTGATTGTTGTATCTCTTCATTAATGCAATGTCATTAAGTTGAATTTTTAGAGGCAAGAAACATCCATAATTGTTTAGTTTGAAATCCTTATGACTCTAATCACAAAAAGCATGGTTTCAAAAAACTTAATAGTTTTCTTGTAATATTTATATCTTTTGTTTCTTCATTCTCTTTTAGCTGATGGAAAACACCTTGTGCTGAATGGAAAGTCAGATGTTCTCATCAGAAGTCCATGGTTTCGTTTTACCAGAAACATGAGTGTAAATATAACCTCTCCAAATATTTATTCTTCTCTTTAATTAAAACGGTTCCAAGTTTGAAGTATTTTATAATCATTACTTTTATTTATTAGCGGAAAAGTTTGCTAATCTTCTAACTCGAATAACTGTTGAGAGCAATGTATTAATATGCTGCTAATAGAATAGTTCTAGAATATTAATTACTCTAGTACAATGTGGATATAAATAATCGTAAAAATAACAATTTTACGCACAAAGTATGAGATTTTAATTTAATTATGGAAACAAAGTAATGATATACTCAGAGTCTGAATATATATTACTTCGTCTTGCACCTTTTTCAGGAACCTTTTCATCCCATATTGTATTTCATAAGAGGCCAGAAGAGTAAATTTGACAAAATGTTTTGGCTAAGAAATCTGATGAGTGGATGTGGAAGTGCGCGCGAGCGTGTGTGTGTGTGTGTGGTTAGATTTTTATTGTTTCTATATACTTTGGTGAGGTTGTTGTTTGTGGGAGATTTTTTGTCATTTCCAAAAAACACTGTATTCAGTTATGTCAAACTTTATTATTGGTGGGAAGAAAAGGAGAATGTAAAAAGAGTATGGACACGAACTGGGAGGTGAAAGATTCGCGACCATTACGCCAACACAGATAGATCCCGTTGTCACCCCGATAAGTAGTAATGACAGTGTGCCTTTCACACCGCTATTACTTCGACTCGCTCTTCGAACGATTCGGCAGAGGAATTAGCAGCAAGATTTCTTGCTAACTCGTTGGGAAGACTCCCTATTCGTCACTATCAGCTTTGGTTTCGTGTACAATCTATCTGCCGAACTACTGAACCCTTTTACTGATTTGGCTCCCTATAGTATATATGGCATGTCTTTAAAGGGTGTCACTTAACTGTATGTAAGGATGATGGAAGTTGACAGAAAACGGAAACATAACAGAAACATTTCAGGCTTCCATTCACACGTCGTGATGTGTTTCCTCAAAATAATAAATGTGCAACATTTAATCATATTGATCATGTGCTTCAGACCATTATCTCATCAGAGATAAGTTTAAGAACAGAACCTCAGTGAAGAAACAGAAAGAAATGAAACAGCACTAAAGCTTACCTTGCAGTAAATGAAAGGAATTAAAAACAAAATTAATTTCCAACACAAAATTAAAGAAAATGAGAGGACGAAAATATAGACATAGAACAACATATAGAAAGAAGCTGGACATACATTAAAATGGCTTCTGAATACTGCAAAAAAGAAAAGTCTGGGATTCGAAAACAATCAGAAGAAAAGAGAGTTTGGTTTGATGAAAAATATACTCAAGCAATAAAAAAAAAAACATACAAAGAATTTACTGCAAGACCAACTAGAGCTAAAGAATTAAAATACAAAGAGCTGAGACGAGAGGCAGATAAAATTGATAAGCCTTTGGACTCCTTGGAGGTATCACGAAATAAATAAATAATAATTGTAATTTATAATAAACCTGACGAAGATAGAAAAGACTAGCCCTTAGTGGAGTAATGCGCACAATGGGACAGGGATGAACTTAGATCAGCATATAGCATAACTAAGGAAAGTAAAATATGTTATATGCAGTGATAAACAAGGTACGAATAAAAAATAATAATAATAAAAGATGGAGAGAATATTTCAATATATTACTGAACATTACTTCTACAACTCAAAACTATACCAACTATTACTGTAGAAGATAATTCTGTAAAGCTACCATGAAAGCAAGAGTTTAACAGTATAGTACATTCATTCACGAACAGTACATCTCAGGAATAGTTGCACTGTTGTCCAAAACCGAAGGACAAACGCTATTTCTGAAGATTACAACCGCAAATTCGGACGACTCAGTTCTGGCAAGTTGTATAATTGACGATTACGAATAGAAAGCTGGTACACATTCAAATTTTCGAATCGCACGCAAATGGGTCCAGTGGAAGCACTCAACAGGATAAAAGGCAAAAGGCTGCTCTAAACGAATAATTGTGTTTAAAGGAATAAAGTGCTTCTTTTCGTGAAGGAATAAAATTGTAAGCTTGGATGTCTTGTAATGTCGCAAAGACATCATCTAAATGATTCATACGGAGAACAATTATTATACAGCTTAGAAGAGGCTGGAGAATTACTGATATTTACAGAAAGTATGGTGTCTCAAATAGCTTGCATTTATGCTCTGGGCAGCGTTTCAAACCAATGGAATGAGTTCCACCCGTTTGCTAAGAGGTCTCCCTATCTCTATCAGGGAGCATAAGGAGAGACTTTTCGTTATAACAGCAAAACACCACTGCAGGTCAGCTTGCAAGTCGGTTCCATTCAAGCACAATTACGTTGTTATCTCGACAAACTGTGACATGCGTCTACAGTAAGTAGGCATATACGCCCGAAGGCCTGTAAACTGCGTCCCTTTCTTCACAGCTCATCGTAAAGAACGTTTTCAGTGATCTTGATCTAGTCTGGCGTGAAAGTGGTAATGCTTACTATCGCGAGAATATTTTTGATAGGGGGGGTGCGAAGTCATGATGCGAGGTGGCACTATGCTTAATAGTGTCACTATGACGCAACGAGCTACAAGTGCTGAAAAAAGGAACTATGACTAGTGAACGATATTGCCACGAAGTTCTGGAACGTCATGTTCTATTGTTCCTTTCTATTGTAGGCGAAGAATTCATTTTTATGGATAACAATGCCACACCACATCGTGCATGTGCAGTGGAGATATTTCTGGAGACCGGAAATATTAATCGAATCGAATGTACAGCACGCTCCCACTGATCTTTGCTTCATAGAATCATTTAGGAGCAATAGGGAGACGGATTGCTTCTCGAAATTCCTCTGCAGAAAAAACCTCCTGAATCACTTGGTACTAAGCATCATACGAAGTTGTGAGAGGCTGCATCGCATTTCGAGGTATATATTCCATACTGAAATATCCCTCCACATAGTTTTCTGTAAGCACTGTACTTAACGTTTGCCAAAAGTGTATTGAAATTTAATTTCTAAGAAATGTATGACAGTAACAAAGTTTTGTATAATATAATTTATTATTGTGCTGGAAATAAATTTATGTTCATATTTGGCTGTAGTCACGAACATTTTAGTTCGTCCTTAACTCTTGGACACGGTATAAAATATCTGCACAATTATGAAAGCAGGAGGAAAGAAACTAGAAGACAAAATTATATGAATTCATTTAACTATATGGAAGAAAGAGAAAATGCCAGAAGAATGGAGGAATTTGATCTTTCAGTTATATATTAACAGAACGAAAAAACTGTCAGCGGAAATTATAGAGGTTTTCTGTTACGTACGATATGAAAAAAAAAACAGTTACTTCTATTTTGGATAACAGATTAAACTCATTCATGGGAAAGACAGCTGGTGTCTACCATACAGGTTTCATTAAAGAAAATCTTCAACTGATCAGCTACATGTAATTAAACAATTATTAGAAAAATTGTTATAATTGTTATTATTAGAGAAATTATTAAAGTTTGAAAATTGATAGGAATATTTGTCTGATATTTGTTGATTGCTAACAAGCATAGGAGAGTATTAATAAACAAAAATTGTATGACACATCTGGTATTCCAAACTGTATTGTGATACAGTTTTGAATAGCAGATTAGCTAGTGAGAATTACAAAATTAAAAATAGAAATTTCAGAAGTATAAGTTAAAATCAAAATTGATTTAACAGATCCTTTTCGATAGCAAATGTAACATTAATTCTGCTCTCCTAGTTCGAGTGGACAGAGCTTCCAATCAAGTCGTGGACTTGATTCGAACTGTTGCCATAGATATTTCTGAATGTTTTTAGACGGTAGATGAATTTAATTGCTCAGTATAAGGTCACACATTGCATAAAACCAATGACAAAAAAGAATACCAAAATAAATACCAACAGGATCATTTATGCAAATTTTTGTATTTGAAACAGCTGAGAACAAAGGAAATGAATAAAAACCTCTTATATACACGGTAAATCAACAATATACATCACGTGTGCTAGCCATTTCGTTAAAATGCCAGGCATGAGATGTGGATAACTGAAAACGGTCTCTAAGCTAGCCGTTTTTTTTTTTTTTTTTTTGTGTGTGTGTGTGTGTTTAGTACGATGAGGGAGAGTATATGGGGTATTTTTGTATTTATAACAGAACAACCGTTATAACAGCAAAACACCACTGCAGGTCAGTTTGCAAGTCGGCTCCACTCAAGCACAATTGCGCTGTTATCTCGACAAACTATGACAGACGTCTACGACAAGTAGGCCTATACGCCTGTAGTCTGCGTCCCTTTATTCACAGCTCATCATAATGCAGGAATGTTTTTGAAAGGGAACTGTTGTATGGTATTTGCATTTCCAATGCAAATGCCATAAAAAAGTAAGTTCGTTCTTCCAACACGTTTATCCCCAGATTAAAATTCTCTCTTGAATACGATTCGATCATCATATGAGAACCAAAGTATACCGCATATACAATTGAAATTTTTTATATTTCACCTCCTATTATCCTTATTGTGCAAAATATCTGTCATATTAACACAATTCATTAAAACCTACAAATACTCATCTTCTCTTACAACTTTAAACTAAGAAATTACTTGTCTGTAAGAACTTTAGCTCTGGATAGTATCCCAAAAAAGTGTAGACTTCTCTATTCACTCAGCCCAAAATCACATCTCTGTTTCCCAAGCCAGATATCAAAACCTCATACAGTTTTAAAATTCCCTTATATCAAAAACATTTATAAATGATAAAACGAATATTCTAATATTTAAACCACAAAATTATCTTCACCACTAGCAACAAACGACAAAATTTACTAAAGCATAGAACCACAATAACAAAGGCCGACATGCTACTATTTCATAAAGTAGTTTATATGTTTAACTTCCAATCAGCATGCAATACTTGTTATATTGTTCTACCATTCGTTCTGTTCAGTATTATCGAGATTGCTTTCCACTACAAGGAAAACACGAACGAAAGCATATCAGCAGCAATAAAAATCGCACTAATTGAGATATCCTTGCATGATAAACATTCTAAAAATACTCCTAAAACCGAATAGGTCACCATTATATTTCCAAGAAAATGAATCCAAATTACGTTTGTCTGAATCAATAGCAATAAAAACCACCTGGTGTGCCATAAACAAAAAGACATTTGCTGTCCCTCTCATTGCAATTAAACAAAATAAATTACTCCCCTATACTCTCAAACCAACCTAACTCTCGTATACTCTAGAACCAACCGAACTTCTCCCAATACAATACGTTTCACACAAATAATCATCAGGCTGGCTCACAGCTGATTTTGGCTATGCACATCTGATGACTGACGTTCTAAGTAACGGCCAGTACTCATCATGTTATTGATAGTTTACCGGGTATATAAAACAGGTTTTTATTCCTTTTCTCTATTATAAGTTCCTATAAATAAACAATTTGCGTAATTCATATTTTCTGTGTTTTTTTGTTCCTTCATGTTACGTTTTTCGTTTATCTGAATGTATTTCTGCACCTGAGTGCTGTTGGTATATCGCTCACTACTTTTAATTACATACTTACAATAATTACAATTAAAGGATATCAATGCAAATACCTGCGTGAAATATTTGAAGGTAAAGATGGTAAAACACTTGTCAAAAAACTTGATGTTTGCATTGATATCCTTTAATTAAAACCTCATTTAATTTTAACTTTTTAGCCTAATTGCTATAAAAGGGACTGCTCCATTGCCAAAGATAGCTTAGCTTTTTCTTTCCAATTTACAACAGTACATTTATTATATATTATATAATAATATATAATAAAGCTCATGATTTCTTCTAGCTCTTTGTTTCTGGAGAAACATCAAAGGCCGCTTTAACACTTAGGGCACAAATTTTTGAGAGACAGGATAAAAATACCAAAGAAATAAAAATTAAAAAAACTTCTCCACCTGAAGGATTCCTGATTGGAAATGAATTGTCCTTTATTGACGAGGATGTTCAGGTACGTCGTGCTACTTACTCCCTATTTGCTGTCATATTTAAATATTTTAGAAAATGGACTCTTAAATTTATAATAACAATAATGTGAATGTTAAATAGTTACTGTTAACCACCTAAACGGCCACTTGGATCAAATATATCAAAATATAGACTTAGAATTCGTATTATTTCTATAACATTAAAAGGTTATATTCACTTCAATGGAAATTTCGCATCCATGTGATTATCGACCTATATACACGGTACGGCGGGTACGTTGGTTAAAAGACTATAAAACACTCATGTTACAAGGCAAAAACATTTTGCTGGTTCGAAAGACAACCCATTGCATTGTGCCAACAGTGTTATTTTGAGTCGAGATGTACACTGAAATTCTGTTCTACCAACATGGTTTTCTTCAAGGCATCTCACAATAGAACGTCAAGTATAGCTCGATGCATTGTGTTGTTGAAAGAGACAGTGTCTGTTTCTTGAAGCTCTCCCTATGGGAGAAGCGTTACATTATGGAGAAATGATGCGCTTCCGTTTGCGTTCATCTTGCCAAGTACTATAACGAAACAAGCATTTCGTTAACGTGTGACATAAAGAAAAGCCTTACGTCATCAGACTGGCAAAGACGTTCCCAAGCAAGCATTGTCTGCAACTTCGAAATATTACTCGTTATATCGTATAACAGACGTCTAACGCTCTAATACTTGCCACAATGTTATTTTACTAGTGTAGTCTACGCTCTCTATGCTTGATATCTAGGTAGAGAATCTACTGTTCTTCGATCCACTACCAACCCTGTGGGTTCTCTGAATTCCTATCGTTTCTTAATGTTATCTTCGATGTTGCTGGTCATTTCTTGGTTGAATGACACTACTTCATCTGGATTGGCATTATGATTATTGGTGCAGTTGACTTTTAGCGATTCAGTCTTTCCATTGCTAAGTATGAATGGACCACTGATAAACCAACCTGTTTCTAAACCCTCAAGTTATTCTCAACGTGCCATTGAAAGCATACGCGTACAGTGTCGGATCTAGGAGAATACCTGTTTGCTTTGTATAGCTACAGTACATATCACGAGAGACGTATGCATATCATAGGATTCGCACACATATGAAAACCTATATGCTCACATATATATATAATTTGTGTTGGCTGCTGGATAGTTTTTCGCGTTTTTGTTTTTCAACCGTCGCATTTTGTGTTCTAATCGTGATTTCAATTTTTGTCTTCTGATCGCGACTTAATCTCAGAAGCGTATCGAACGTAATATGAAAGCACACATATATATATATATATATATATATATATTATTTTTTATTGTAAACATGACAATGGTATGTACAGGATTACCGGTTTTTGGTTCTCTACAGTCAGGCAGAGAGGTAACAGGCTCATACTCTTGTTTATGTTACATCGAAATATCATTTATAAGGTGAATTATATTTTTCTCATGTATCTATTTACATGAGAGTGACAGCTGATTAATATTCGCACTGTTAAACAAAAAAAATGTTTTCTTATATATATATATATATATATATATATATGGGAATAAATTTTTAACTTGGGTATATTGTACATTAGGATAACCAAGCAATTTTATATGCTTGGTTATTTTAACTCCTAATCCCAAGTATGCAAAACTAAAATATAAAAATATTACTAAAACCTTGGTATTTAGGGTCTAGCTACTCACTGAGGAGACCTCAAAAAAGGTTGAAACCGGTCTGGGTAGTGACCCCACCCATAATGCATTACAGTATACATCTTCTAGTGAGATGTGCTTTACATTATGGGAAAATACTAAGAATAGTGATCAGAGCTTTACCCACCTTTACAATGAGTTGCCCTGGTGTTGTACTATCTTTAGACTTGAACTTTGTTTCAGGCGCAAACTTAATTGTTTGCATACTTGGGATTAGGAGTTAAAATAACCAAGCATATAAAATTGCTTGGTTATCCTAATATATATATATATATATATATATATATATATATATATATATATATATATATATATATATATATATATATATATATATATATATATATTAGTTATCCTAATATATATATATATATATATATATATTAGGATAACCAAGTATATATATAATATACTTGGTTATTATAATATTATATATACTTGGTTATAACCAAGTATATATAATATGCTAATATATATATATATTAGTTATCCTAATATATATATATATATATATATATTAGGATAACCAAGCAATTTTATATGCTTGGTTATTTTAACTCCTAATCCCAAGTATGCAAACAATTAAGTTTGCGCCTGAAACAAAGTTCAAGTCTAAAGATGGTACAACACCAGGGCAACTCATTGTAAAGGTGGGTAAAGCTCTGATCACTATTCTTAGTATTTTCCCATAATGTAAAGCACATCTCACTAGAATATGTATACTGCAATGCATTATGGTTATCCTAATATACAATATACCCAAGTTAAAAATGTATTCCCATATATATATATATATATATATATATATGCGCCATGGGCGAAAAACTATCCAGCAGACCATTCAAATTGATGTGAAGGTAGAGGAAAGTTATGAAAAGGATTTTGCATTTCCACCGTAGGGCATCAGTGCATTCGACCACCTAGAAATATTTGAGTGTATTTACATTTGTGAAAGGTTGTAAGAAAATTCTCTTATTGTTATAGCGCTCTGGTTTCCATGGAAAAGCTGCTATGAGCGTCACATCTTCCTAACAAAGTACAGTCTTCAACTTAAATCACACATGGAGTTACGAATTATGATGTGTATTTCACTACTCAAATCAGAAGTTCTTGAAGTGTAGTAGGAAAATGTTATTTGCTAGATGATTTGTTCCATCTATTCTGCGTAGTCGTAATAATGTTATGGTGTTGGTTACTTCTCTTATTGTGGAGTCGCTTGTAATATTTGGAAACAACAAAATATCGAAAGTTATATTCATGTTTGACACCCTTCCTCTTGTTGGCGATGCGAACTGGATTGATTGGGATGCCAGAAGCAACTATTACTATGATTCAAATGTAATTATATCTTCTGATTGCATATCTTCTTCGGCCTCTCGGTTTTTATTGTCAGATAAAAAAATCCAGGACTTGCACTTTCGTGGACTTCGAGATGACACCCCAATACGCCTTCAGATGAAAATCATTTATATAGGTTTTTGATCGTAGAAAGCATTTGGCATCAAGGATGTCACTTGTAAAAATAGATTTTAAAGATCTAGCACATCTTTACAATCGAACAACAAATACTGCCATTGCGTTATGGTGGCATTTGTGCTGGCTGTATGGAACCAATACCTTTTAGTATAATAAACATCCTTACGCCACGGTGGACTTCAAGTAGCATAGACTGAGGGAATGGAAATGGAAATTTATTGAAATGCAAATATTCAAAATTTCGAAAATTAAGGATGACGGAAAGTTGTAGTTTTACCATCAGTAATATATTTTCTTTTCCATTTTCCAGATAATTCTTCAAGTATCTACAGAAGCAGATGGAAAGGTTAATATAACTACCATTTCAGGTATGTGTATACTCGTATTATAAGAAAATATGTAAAATTCTCATAAACTACAGATTGGAAACTTAAAAAAAGTTACAGTGATTTTATTTGCCCTACTGCCTAATCCCTATCTTATGAACTATATTTTCAAATTTCGATATCTGTATAAAACAATTTTAGTTTATTCTTTTTATGCTGTAACTTCTGCAAGATTAAACAGCAAACAATTTTGCCTCTGCTACTATCAAATAAAATGTGAATATGTGCTTATGAAGAGTAAGTAAATAAAACGCTCCAATATTTAGAAGTATATCATTCTTATGTAGCAGCTCTCTCCCTTTACGTAACTACACCAGAAATAAATGCTCTCTTTAGAAACAAAGCTTATATAGCAAACGTTTCAGAAGAGCATGTAACTTTCTCTTCACATGGTAAGCTGCACGGCTGGCCGAGCGGGTAGCAAATCTTCTTTCTAGCCAATGGGCTGTGGGTTTAAATCTCACCATGGGCATGGATGTTTCTAATATATATATATATATATATATATATATATATATATATATATATATATATATATATATATATATATATATATATATATATATATATATATACCGGGAGATTATAAAATAACGTCAAGTATTCAGAGCCCTCTAGCGAGTAATGTATTGGACGAAACACACCAATATTCGGTACACTTGCACAGTGGAACATGGGAATTCGATTTAAAGAAAAAAAATTCCAAAAGTCGCTAACAAAGGAAATTTTACCTCTGTTTACCGAGCAAAATGCATTATTTTGCATTATCGCTTTACTTTTGAGCGATCATGCAATAAAAGGAAAGCCTGTGAGATTTCTTATCATTTGTAGACGAACTGCTTTTCGATGCCTCTTACCTTATGTGAGCATGCTTTGTTAGTCAAACTCTATTATCAGCAGAACAATAATGCCAGTGCTTGTCTTCGTGATTTTAGGTGTAGGAAAAATTTACGAAAAGGACCGATTAGCGTAACAAATTTACGAAAACTGATTCGGCGATTTGAAACTACTGGAACTCTATCGGTGCAGGGAGGCAGGGGACACAAACAAATCAATCACCACAAGTTGAACAAGTTGCATCTGCTATTGTGGAACAGGAGATGACGAATATGCAGGGTACCAGCAGTGAACAAGCAATATCCCGGCAAACGGATACCGCATACGAAAATCCTACATGAGATGTTGAAGTTTTATCCCTATAAAAACAGCCATGTTCAAGAATTTTGCCCTGGTGATGCGACCACATGAATCGACTTATCTTTGAGATTCTAAGCACGCATAGAAGTGGATGATGCATGGCCGTGGCAGATTTTATTTAGTGACGAAGTGCACTTTTATTTGAACGGCGATATTAACACACGCAACTGTCGCATTTGGGCTGCAAATAATCCGCACGTGTGTCTGCAGATGCCTATCGACTCACCCAAAGTCACAGTGTGGTGCAGATTTACGGCATCTTTTATCATCGGTCAATACTTTTATGAGAAAAATCGCCAAAATGGATCAGTGACCTGTTCCGTCAATGGTAACCGGTATGCCAATATGTTACAGAACTTTGTGGTTCCACAACTGCAGCAAATAGGATGTCTCGATTCGACCATCTTCATGCAGAATTTTGCACCACCCTACATCGGACTTCAGGTACAGCATGATTTGCGACAACATTTCTCTGACAGAAGAATCATCAGTCGTGCATTTCCCACCCCATGGCCAGAAAGATCACCTGATCTCAACCTTGTGACTTTTGGCTGTGGGTATTTCTTAAAAGCCTTGTATATCAAGGACATGTACCCGATATTCCAACTTTAAAAGATCGAATAACGTTACACGTGAGACAAATTAATTCTGATATGTTGCAAGCCACTGTGGAAAATGTGCACCATATGCAGTTCCTGAAACATCAGAATGGTGGTCATATTGAACCTCATTTGTAATTACCAATAAATGTCATGAAATTGAGTGTGATGTCTCTCATTTGCCATTAAATCATTCGTTAGTCACATCTACTAAAATTAATTTTGCAGCTCCAAAATTTCCCCTGTTGGCAACTTTTGGTACTTTTTTCCCGTTAAATCGAATCCCCATGTTCCACTGTGTATGCTACTGAATATTGATGTGTTTCGTCCTATACATTACTCGCTAGAGGGCTCTGAACACTTTACGTTATTTTATAATCACCTGGTATATATATATATATATACACACACACACACACACACAAACACAGGGGTCAGGGGCTACGGCCCCCCCAAGAAAGGAAAAAAAAAACACTAGAAAATTTTCCAAAAATATTTTCCTAATTAAAATTAATTTTTTTTAATGTTGTGTCATGTCTTCTATTTCTATACTACTTATCAATTAGCAGTCACATAAGGTGGAAATACCCTATAGCTTCCAGGAATCACTGCTGCTGTGAATGCAAGCTGAAGGAGGTATGCTTGGGTGGACCAAGCCCTACTTCGTTTGCCAGGCCAGAGGAGATCATGGGTTTCATGTATTGGCGATCACGGCAGATGCTGGAGCGATACCTTCGAATATAAGTCTTAAAGGAGTATTTTCATTGTGTATCTACAGAAGACTATACAGTCGGGGAATAAGTGGATGAAGTGAATGGAACGAAAGGTGGATATCGATTCAACTACATACAACTTGTCGTCGTATTTCGCTTTGTTGCTGAAATGCCTCGCAGGTAAATATTTTCTGTATCTAACCCTGAAAATCTAGTTGCCTACTTCTTCCTTTAGATTTCTGTCCATTTGATACTCTTTGTTAATTCATTCGCACTGTGGTCGTGCTATGTTTTTTCCTCGGTGGTGAGCTTAAATCTTATAGCGTCTTTTAAAGGACTGTTATCTACCAACGAGTGGCGATTTCACATCTTTCGATGCAGAGTTTTTTATATGGTTCTATATTTTACCCCCCCCCCCCCCTCAAATTGAATGCTTATTCTCTATTTTATTTTAAAATTCAGTTTAACTACATATTCTAACCAGAATAACTGAGCAAAATAAATAAATACATTGTGTGAGAATTTATTTCCCCTCCCCCACTGTAGATTTGTTTCCTTGGTGTTATCTTAAGATGTCTAATTTACACTAGCAATTTTGTTGTGATTAAGTGTGACATCGTGTGTGTTTGGGTTTTTAGTATATTTTGATAATTTTCTATGTTATTTTTTATTTGACTGAAATATTATTTATGATATTGTATTTATGAATCTAAAATACAGAAATTAAATAAAGTGAAAAATACACTCATTTTTTTTTTGTTTCTTACTCTTCTGGTTTAACATTTGTACTGATGTTCAAAGGGTATGATTTGTGGTGGGTATGTACATTGATGTGATTTCTCCATGTGACATTTCCAAAGAAGCTTAAGTATGATTTTTAAAATCAGATATAGGCAAATGCAAAGAATGAAAGGTATCAACTCCCTTGTTTGACTCATTTCCATTAGGCCCAAATTGAGTGTAGTCATCTCAGCCCAGCATTTATTTCACATAATGATTAATTTATGTATATTTTCACACATTTATATATTCAAACCAGAATAACTGAACAAAATAAATATACAAATAAATAAATTGTGTGTGAATTCACAGTGACTTCAAAAAAAAAAAAAAAAAAAAAAAAAAAAAAAAAAATATATATATATATATATATATATATATATATATATATATATATATATATATATACACATCTCGTGCTTTGCATTATGGGTAAATATCAAGATTAGTGATCAGAGCTTATACTACTTTTATCATGAGTTGCCTTGGTCTTGCACTACGTGCAGGGTTAGCTAGACTTGCAAAGCTTGCAGGCGCAAACTTGACTTACTTGGGAAATTGTCTGTTTGCTTACTTTGGAAATGGAGTAAAACCAGATTTAAAATAGCTTGGTATCTTTAACAAAATTGTATAACTGCATGAAATTAATGCATAAATATGGATTATGCGAATATATATATATATATCTGTGTGTGTGTGTGTACGTGAATTTGTATTCATATAATCCATATTATTATTTACTATATATTTATTTTATATAATATTTTAAGGAGTGAAATCACACTGATACAGAATTACAAGTAATATTTAATTCTTTCAATTCTTCTTCTCATTCACAGAGATATCCAGGAGTAAAAAAAGACGACTTGAAACACACACACACACACAAATGAACACAAACTAAGTGAAACACAGTGAACTATGAAGAATTCTCCGTTGCTGAAAGTGAACAGACATGGAAGTCAGCCACCATCCGTTCAGAAGAACGTACAAAATACATCTGTAATAATGACTGTGGTCAGTTCCTGCAGACGATGCTTAGGATATATATAGCTCATAGAATCATTTGAAAAAATCTCACTATGCCCCATCGGAACATATTTAGAACAGGACTGTTTTTAGAATCTGCAGCTTCACTCAAAATTCAGCCTGACTTGGATAAATATGGTTGCATAAAACTTGCCAAAACATGGAAAAAAACACTAAATACTTCTAGAGTCCATTTTACATCCTAGATGCGTAATATATTGCTTTTGCAATCTATTAAGCCTCTAACATAAGTTCCTTCTAGCACTTAAGCCTTTAATACGGACAGACAAACCTTGAGCACTTTTTCAACTAAAAACAGACTCACACATTTCAAAATTATATCTAAACATGAAAATTTCTTTTCGCTATACTTTTGTACATCAATAGTAGTTACCTTAATGTTCTCACATTAAGGTAACTACATTCTTCTATATATCTTTATAAGAGGCATGGGCGTACGCAGAAAATTTTCCAGCGGGAAAAGCTTGGAAACGATTATATGAATAAAGTTTTTTTTTAATTATTAATTTTTTTTTTCACAAGTGCATCCCGGTCAAAGGCTGATTTAAAGTCAGTCAGTGTTAATAACCTCCTAGAGTTGTCATAGGAACCTATAATATTATATAAGTTCCAACATAACTACTCTACCTGAAATAAACATGATTTGAAACATGAAAGTAAATAAAGAAAATTTGGCACCCAATATGCAAAAATCCCAATTGAACTTTTTTTACACTAAATAGGAAATAATTTTATTTTGATTAAGAAGGAGAGAGGAATCAATCAAAACGGATGGTAATTTAAATAGACACTCCTCATTTATTTAATGACTCTGTAATACATGTAAATTAATTGAGGGTATTGTAAACTATAATACGATATTCATAATTTAATTAAATAAGGTAAAGCATCCATAACTCTTTTCTTTTTTTTTTACCTCCACAAACTTTCGTGTTTATTTAAAGCGACATTAGAGAAAAAAAATAATTAAATCAAGTATAAATTTTATACAAATTGCATTTCTATTTACACTTCAAACTTTGCTTAAAGTACTGATCAGCTGGAATTGTATATAAATCGAAAATCTGTTGAAATCATTGAACACAATAACACGTTTGGGTTTCCACCCGGGTTATCTGCAAATCTATAAATACTTCATTTAGTACATAAGAGAAAGCGATACACATTATTCATTAATACCTTTTCCCACAAATTCACTCCACTCTCTTTCACAAAGACATTCAATTTCTGCCTATTTTCATTGCATATACGTGTAATATATTCCTAGTCAATATCCAGAGAATTGTCATCAATAATTCCTCTCTTTCACACATAAGCAAATATTGCTTACCTACAATCATTTATATTAATGTCATCACTAATAGAAATTTTCCTCTTGTATCTAGTAAACTACAATATACCATTTTTCAAATCCATGAACAAGTTTATTTATTTTTTCTTCTTTAATTCTTTGCACTTCCACGATACCAAGTGTAGTACAGTTTTGAATATTCTCTACTATGTAGGATTACTATATACCCACTAAACATTTAGGGACAAAATAATGAATACATTATACTTAAAATTTAAATATAATTAAGCTTTACTTATAATTAAAATATACACGATGTAACAAAACTCTATCCGCAAGTTTGACAGGTGTACTGTCTACCCCCAGATGAGAGATGCTGGCAGAGCGCCAAGAATAGTCAATTCATGTTGAAGGGATAAGGACTGTACGAATTCGTCACCAACACGCGAAGTCAAATGCTTTCTTGTCTGTCGCTGTACTAATTTTCAACTGTTATACAAGTAAATTGGTTACCACTTTAAAAACTAGAATGTTCATAAAACAAAAGCTAATTTTTCGACGTGTAATAATAAACAAACTCATCCCACGGGACCGGTTGATTACTCTATTATCGGAATGGATTCGCCTTCTACCATGCGCAGAAGTGTCCAGGAGTTCTCCCATCTGTGGTCGAACAGCATTGTCGATGCTAAAAAAAGTAGAATAAAAAACGCATTTTATTATGTGCATACAGTACGTACATTTGTTTTAAATTTACTGTTGGTGTTATTTACAGCAACAGGTCCATATCTCTCTCTCTCTCATCCACTTCCATACAAAGGGCATAACTGACAAACACAAGTCGAGTCCAAGCATCGACAAACGTTTTCGAAAGTCGGTCGCGATTCTGATATTGAATGCACTTCTGTTCGCTAACCAGAAACTTAAACAGTACGTTTAGTTTATCTCAGACACACAGACAAAAAAAAAACTTACTGTCTTCAAATAAACCTCGATAATCAGTCAGTGCATAATCGTTTGTTTTCTATTTCCCCGCAGACGCTTTCGAAGGCAATTATGAATATGCCTTCACCAGAAATGTAATAAAGAAATTTCAAAATTATATTCTGGATATCATTTGAAGCACCAATTAATTAAACTGTATAATTTCTGCTCTGTTATAGAGTCATTTTCAGGTGTATCGTATTATCGTGCCTCATGACTTCTGTTCGTGTGTCGTGCCACAGAGCGGTGCCATGAAAAATTATTGGCATAATAATTTTCGAATAATTTTTAGAAGTCGCTAATATATTTTCTAAACACAACCGACATCAGTTTTTCCAACAATCATCTTATAACTCTAAGTGATGATGAATGAACCACAGTTAGTCATCCAAGTATATAGTTGTGTGTTGAACATTAACGGTTTAATATCAAACTGCCATATCTATAGTACATGTTTTCTTGTTTGAAGTGTGCTAATTATATAGACATAAAGGAAGCGATCAGTAATTTCATTAGCGAAACTAGCTCGTCAGTGTACTACTTTTTTTTTGATAAAAATACATTTGCCAGTATAGTATAAACACTCATCAGAAATCTCCAAACATTAATAAGAATATAATATGCGCAACAGTAAATATTCACAATTTATGCGCAATAGTAAATATTCACAATTTATGCGAAACAGTAAATATTCACATTTTATATTTCTGGATTAGTAAGGTAACTGCAGTGGTATATGAGTGATTGGAAGACCACCCAATATCTGAGAATAACCACATCGTTTGAAGATTTATCATTATTGCAAGGTCTCTTTATCCGTAATGATATTAGCAACACAAAGAATTCCCAATTTTGAAAAGTGATTTTCTACATTCTGTGTAAAACATTTAGGAAAGAATTGAATTTAATTGATAATTAAACCTCTTCAAACGAGTTATGTTAAGCGGCTGTGTATTACTGGAATTTCCTTTTTATTCTTTCTTTTTGTTTTTAATAATTCATAAAACTTTATTCTAAACTTCATATTAAACATATGAATGATCATATGTGTAACCTATGAGCAACAGCTCGTCCAAGTTACTATATACATAAAGTTACAAAAAGTTATGCAATGCGTCATCATTATATATACATATGTACATCTATATAATATAATTATTATATATTATTGTAATATAATAACAGGGTAAAATCACAGGAGACCTGCAATACACAAAGGTTACATAACATAACGTAACAATAATAGGGTTTTGGAACAAAATAAAACGAAGATCCAGTTTCATATGTAAAATATCATTTAAAATTTAACATTTTACCCATCAAATTGGACCTTTGAGTACAAATATGCTAACACCAATCATTTATAAAAATATTTTCAACAGAGCTTCTTCATTTCTGTGGGAAAATAAATATTCTTTCATCAGAGATTTGTATTTGTTTGGGTTAATTTCATTTCTTATTGTGAAAGGTAGTGTACTGAATATTTTTGGCCCTATATTAGTACAATGTTTAAGCGTTGCTTTTTTATTTGCTTTAGGAACTATATATTTTAGGCCCTTCTAAGGAAAGCATCTTGTTTGATATTTACGTATTCGTTACTATGTTTTATGAATAGCAGACACCTATAAGAGTATAAATATCTAAGGGATAGTATGTTTAGTATGCTGTATTTATTGCACATTACAGTATCCTTGTATTTGTTTATAGTTAAGATTTGAATTACTTTATTCTGAGTCGAAACTACAGGTTTCAGCGTAGTATGATAGATTCTTCCCCAACTTAAAATACCATATTGTAATGTACTTTGTTCTATGCAGAATATAACATTTTTAGCATATTTAAATTTAAGAATCTATTTAGGGAGTAGAGTCTATTTAATATAATCCTTTCTTTATTTATGATATCGGTAATGTGCGGTTTTCAACTTAAATTACTATCAAAATTTAATACGGAGTAAGTTATCACATTGACGTTTTATATTTCCGCACAGTAGTAATTTCAATTTGTCCTGCAATTCGAATCATGCAAAAATAATTGTGCAGTAAAGTTCATTTTACTTGTTGCATTTCGGAAGTTAAAATTTCCATATTTAGTTTTTGAGGCATTCAGACTGAATTCAATTGACTGGACCCAATTTGTTACTGTTAAAAGATCAGCATACAGTTTGCATTCTTTTGGCGTGTCAGTGGAGAAAATTAAGACGGTGTCATCTGCAAAAGCGTTATCTGACTGTTTAGTTTAAGATTGCAGAGATAATTGATATAAATACTAAATAAGACATATCCCTGTGTACACTACAGTCTACCTCCTTGGAACTGTTATAGCTGTTGTTTATTTTTACAATTTGTGCCTAGCATTTAAATAGTTTTCGAACCAGTTTAGGGCAGTATACCTCGTATTCGCA